>NW_017728943.1:9974637-10066915 GCF_001723895.1 Crocodylus porosus | reverse complement strand
TTTTACCCCCTCGTCCAAGTCACTGATGAAGATGTTGAACAGTGCGGGCCCGAGGACCGAGCCCTGGGGGACCCCACTGCCCACATCCCTCCAAGTTGAAAATGACCCGTCCACCACCACTCTCTGGGTACAGCCCTCCAGCTAGTTGGCGACCCAGTGACAAACTGTATTAAAATGTTTAATCAAAAATTGCATATAATATTTTTCCACAAGAAATTCCAAGTAAAAATAAAATGAAAATATTTGTTTCAAATAGACATTTGCATTTAGATTTGACTCAGCTGAAAAACTTTGTTTCATTTCAGTTTTTGTTTTTCTAATAATTCTCTATTACATTTTCTTTCAAAGAAGGAGGGAAAAGGTAAAAAGGAAAACATGGGAAATACACATTTTTCTGTCACTCCTTTAGTTTTTCTACACTAGAAAATAGGAAAGAAGGAAAAATAGTGTAAGAAACTGTGTGGGCGGGAGTATTTTCACACCTTTTTATTTGTGTATATGAAAAGGCAAAGTAACTGAAAAAGGAGAAATAGTGTAAGGAATTGTGTGTGGGGGAGTACTTTCTCTCATTTTTATTTTTTGTCATGTGAAAAGGGAGAGAAACTGAAATGAGAGAATGTTATCACCTCCTTTCTTTATTAAGTTTTTTCCATATTTCTCTTAGTTGAAAAAATAAAAAGGGTAATTATGTGTTTTTGTTTCCCTTTTAATATTTTTTTCTTTCTTTCCAGTTGGGAAAAAAGCTGGAAATTCAAAAGAGGTGAGAAAATCTTCAACATCCAAAAACTGAAAATCACTAAGTGGGAAAACGTTGTCAAAAACTGAAAAAAAACCCTAAGTGGGATGTTTGTCATAAATAGAAGCTGAAACAGTTAACTTCAAAAAAAAATATTTTGGCAAAAAGCATTTATTTCAGAAGAACAATAGTCACCAGCACTAATAAATTTTTATGAAACAAAAACTTCTGTTGTTCACCAAACAACTTCTTTGTTTTTTTTTTATGTTGTATCCTAATTATTTTCCTATTTTGTTAAAAAAAACCCAGAGAAGTCTGAGAACTTCAGACAACAGGCTTCTTCATTTTGTGTTAATTTTTAATATAGTTGACACTTCCACAGTACCATTCATTTCCAAGTGTCACCTCATATACATGAGGTACCTGTGGGTTGGAGGGCAGCAACTAACGGAGATGCAGCATAGTGTGCAAGAGTACAGAGGAGAGTCTGGAAAAAATTAGCAAAGGAAACTTCAGCTCTTAGCAGTCACATTGTGAGATCTTTACTTTCCACAGAGACCAGCTATGAGTTTGGCCCATAAGGCCTCTTCTGAAAGATCCATACACAATAATGATACAATAACTCAACTGTCAGAGGACCAACAGCCCATTGGATTCTGCTGGGGCTTTAATTGGTGGTCCCATGAAGTGTATATCAAACCTGCTGCATGCATTTGTGAGCTATCCTCTGTAGCTGACTTGTGTCTTGGGGAAAGCAGTGCTCTTCCTGCTCTCAAAATGACTTCCTTCATACAGAGCGAGTGAGAGACTGTATTTGTGGGGGTAGAAGTACATCCATATTGCCCACATATCTGTAAATATAACAGGGGCACTGTTTTTTTTTAAGTCTGGTCCCCATTTGCTCAGGTTGCATTGGTTCTGGCAAAGGCAAAGGAGAATTTTGCTCCATTCCAAAAGCTGGTGGTATTTTTCCACAGTTGCTGCTTATAGTGTTTAGTGTTTCATTGACTGGAAAGTATCCAGGGGATGGAAGAGGAACTTTCTCCTCATCCTCTGGGAGCAGGAAATGCTTTAAGGGTGAGACTAGCAAGGGCATTTTATGGTAGTGGCCTCTGTTTAAAGGTCATACTCAATCTGTCAGTCTACCTTCAGTGTTAAAAGCACTGAAAAGCAACTCCCAGCTCCTCATCTGAATTTGAATAGGATTTCACTCATCTGTTGCCTATTTCCTTCATGCCTTTACCTAGTCTTATTCTATCCAGGGGTCTGTCCACCTTAGCCTCATGAAAAAGAAGTCTCATGTGGTGTGTAGGGCAAAATTCTTATACTTCATGCTCTGACCCTTTCAGGTCTAAGAAGTCTGTGTGCAACAACAGTGGTGGAGGTTCTCCATTCCAGCCTAATCCTGCCTGAGAATTGGGCTCATGTTCATATATTCTGGCCATTGAGATGGAAAGTGTGGATTTTATAGAAAATTTAATCTGCAGAGAAGGAGGATAGCAAGGAGGGGACAGGGGAATGGCGGCGGGGGGGTGCAGGTTAGGGGGGAGTCACACTGGAGAAAGACTTGCAGACGGATATCCCATTATGTTCAGACCTCACAGTGTCTCCCCATGCATACATGTCAAGTGTAATGTGTGCTGGGTGTTAGGCAAAATGCTTCAGACTTAGCCAAAAAAGAGGCCCCAGCATGTCTTGCTGTGTTTAGCACTAAAGTCGGTATGGGCCCTGGCTCCAAGCCAGTCACACTGGCATTACTGTTATTAGATACCATTGTGTTAAGCTTAGGGCTTTTTGCAGTCCAGAGAAATTCCTTTTGTGTTTTCTTGCACTCTTTGTTCATTTCAAAGCGCTGAGAAGTCAAAAAGAAAAGGCCGAACTAATATAAACACTATCCTCTCTTCTTGAAAATGTGACTCGAAGAAAAGTCTTGGGTGGAACAAAATGAAGTCTGCCCTGCTGCACTTGTCATGGATTGAAGCTCATTACAACTAGTCTTAGATTTAAATTTCATAAATAACGTTAGAGAGTCAAGATGTTCCCTACACTCTGTCTAATTGCTTTTTGCAGAAGCACTATTAGATTGCTTATGAGGGTTGGACAAGAAAAGCAGTTAATTAGAACTTCAGGTTGCTGCTCAGTGCTGGTGCCAGTTGGCTGTCTTTGTTTGTTACTGGAAAGTCCGTTTGCATTCCATTTTTTTTTTGTGGTGCTTCAGGATTTTTTTCCTTTTAAAGGACATGATTTTATAGCTTTGGAACAGCCAGAAATAGTGGAAGAAAAGAAATAATAAGCATGTGTTCTTTCCAGCATTCCTCAGTGAGGTGACCCTCCCCTGGCCTAGCCCAGAGCCCAGAACTCTGTTCTCTCCAGTATTGTGAGCTCACTCCTTCAGCTACATTCCCAGCTCTCATAACAGTCTTTGCCAAGTCTTAAACCAGGGTCTTTCTCGTCATCTGCACTACCGTATTCTGAATCCTGGAAAACCATTGGTTTCTACTAAAGCCCTAATTAAAATGGGTGAAAAACTAAATCTTAGAAACCAGTAACACAACGCCATCATTATTATTGTTTACGAAGTATCATACTTCAGCATAGCAACAAGAAAGGAGAGTAACTAGGATAATAACTAGGTAGACTAATATTAATCCAGAGAAAGAGCCCAACTCTTCCTATAACTTGTTGTACATTAGTATCGGGGGAATCTTATGCTTTGATTCTGTGCGTGTATCCATGCACGCATGGATTGTGTGTGCATTAAAGTAGCCTAGTAGTCAAGGCAGAGCCAAGGTCATTCTGAGGCATTCAGATATGAGCTTCTTTTAAATCAGTGCATTTGTTGTCCCCAAAACAGATAGTTATTCCTGGCTTGTGTGGGTTGAATGGTTTGAAACTTCTTTTTCTCATCTCCCTCTTCACAGTACCACCCAAAAAAAAGTACAAAACAAAAAAAATCGGGATTTTCCTCTGCAGCACCTCTATATCTTTACAGAAGGGCTTCAACTTCCACTTCAATGTTTTGACAGAGCAGTGTTTAGTACCACAGTATCTCCTCAAATCCTCACTTCTGCCTTTCTTTCCTTTTGCTTTGACTATTGTAACTATTTTTTTACGGTCTCACCATATCCATGCTCCCACAAGTCTGGCATGTGCAAAACACTGCAACCCATTTCCTGGAACAAACAAAGAAGGAATGGGGCCATATTCTATTTCACCTATCAGATGCATAAGTGGACTTAGATGCCTAAGTGTGAGTCTATTTTTTTAATTTGTATCTGAGGCCAAATCAGCCAAAATTAATTCCAGATCTAAGACTCCAGAACCAGAAGTGACCCTGCTACCGGCAAACATCCTCCACCTGCACCTGGGGCTTCAGATGTTTTCAAAACCTTTGGCGGGCATCCTACTGGCAGGCCCAAGCCTGGAGGCTGCAGGTTCAGGTGCCTCCGAGTTTTGCTTGCCCTTAGCCATAAGGTCCTCAGAGCAAGCAAGGAAAGTGTGAGTCTATTCCATTTTGCTTAAATCCCTGAAAAACGGATAATGCAAAAGGTCACATTCCTTCTTGCTGCCTTTTTGTGACAGCCTTAAGAATGAGATGATGTATATTAAAGAAGTAGATTCATTAATAGATATTTGGGACTTGACTTGACTTAGAATCACACTTGGGTGCCTAAGTCCACTTAGGCCCTCCAAAATAAGTAGAACTGGATTTGGTCTGTAGTGACACAATCCCACTTTCAAACAAGTACATTGGTTCTCCTGTCCATTTTAGAGAGCTGTCCGTTGACATGCTGCTATCTATTTTATGGACTTCCTGTTCTGCATAAATATGGCCTGTAACTGTTTCAGGCCCCTAACCTTTTATTTAGGCCTGATAAACCATGAACACTGCTCTGTAAATCATTGTGGATGAGTCCAGCCTAATAATCAGAACTCTGGCTCAGGATAAATGGGAGTCTCTGACCTTTAGATCATTAACTGGTGTTGACTGAAAGTCAATTAGAGCTTGCTGAGCAGAGTCAAACTCGATTAGGAATCTGATACTTGAATTCAGTTTGCTGCTCTGTGTATCTGGCTTCAGGGACAACTTCCAAACATTTACTAAACTTTTGACGGACCTTAGAACTTTTTGAAATTTAACACAAATAATAGAATATTCATCCAAACGCTTGCAAAAACCATAAATAAACACAAAAAACCTCTTTTATTTCAGTTGTCTTTAATTTGCCAGACAGTCAAGAAATAGTCTAGGTAATGAGCAGCTGTATACTGTGAGTAGCAAATCACTTCAGCTAGTTCATGGAAAATCCCTTGTCTGAAACTTGTTTCTCATATTCATGAAGGGTCAAACTATTTGCCTTAGGCACAGCCACAGGGGAGTTAATGAATGTTACAGGTGGGTAAACTGAGAAAGGAGCAGCCTTTTCAGGCCTACTACTGTTTGGGCTCATCTACACATTCATTAATGCAACATGATTATAGTGCATTAAGTTTAGTATGGGTGTGTCTAAACATGCATTTAAACATGACTAAATTTGATGAGCATTGAGCTAATGTGCATTAAGCAATTTATGGCAGGTGTGTACATGTTCAGGGAGTTGGCACTAAAGTTAATGGTCTTGGCACTGAAGTACACGCCACGTTTGTACACGCTGTGAGATTTCCCACTCAAGTCGCCGCAACTGTGTTTGTGTTTGCATGAGCGGGATTTCCTGCCAGTTTAAAAGTCTTTTTGACCTGTTGCACTAAAGCTACTCGGACATGTTTTAGTTTGCGTTGCCACCACTTATATCACCATATCTATTCTGTAGTTCAGGCTTTTGGCCAATAGATGCCTCTGTTGTTTTATTTTATTTTTCTGCCATCCCTCCCTCCCCCTATTCCCACAGCTGGTCACAGGTAGCCAGGGCATGGTGCAGGGGTACAGAATAATTAATACAGGAATAAAGAAAGAAATGGAGGAGCAACCCATATTGCTAAGTAGTGTTACTGTTGTATACTACCCTCTGCTAGGGGTGCCTGTACCTCCACCAGAGGTACTGTATGTGTTCCCCTCACCACGCCCATGTTTCCCCCACCAGCACCACCCCCAGCTATGCCCACCACGGTGTTCAGAGTAGGGTTCAGAATTATGTTTGGAGTGTGGTACCCCCTAACACCTCAGTATTTCAAAACTTCCTATTTCTTATAATTGATAATCCCATTCCAGAACCATGATGAATAGAGCAAGTGGATGCTGCGTGCCAGACCGCCCCCCCCCCCCAGGATATGCAGCATCCCGGGTGATATATAGGTAATATCACAAATGTCTCACTGACCTTGGGGGAAGGGGTCTGCAGGTGATGTTTGGACTGTGGTCCAAAACCCCATTCTTCTTTCTTCCACTCCCTGAAGAACACTTTAGAAATCCAAAATTGAAAACCATCATTAAGAAAAGCATCGATCCACATCCAGTAGAAGCAAGCTTTTCTTGTTAAATAGCATATAGTGTATCTATATAGTGTTTTATAGTATGTGTATAGTGTGCTGTAAAATAGAACTGTGTGAAATTTCACTGGCTGTTTTGTTTGGAGGCTGTTTCAACTTGTTTTGAGCTCAAAATGGTGAAATTGAAATGAAACGAAGGGCTTCAAAACAGCGTCAAAGCATTATGAATGTTGAAGCAGCCAGCCAGGTGGTGGGAGACAGGGAAGAGCCAGGGCTGCCGCCTCATGTGGCTCAGCCCAATGGGGAGCACAGCCATGGCTCTCCCTGCCTTCCACCACCAGACTGCACTCCATGGGGCTGGCAGAGCTAATCAAAGTGCAGCGGTGGCTTTGCTTGCCTCCTGCTGCTGGGCTGCACTCTGATAGGCACTGGCTCTGCCCATGGGACTGGGAGAGCCAAACACCACCAGGCTGCGAGCCACTGGGAGCTGAGCCTGGCTGAGGTAAGTGCCTCCCACTGCTGGGCTGAGTTCCCAGTGGCTTGCAGTGGTGGGGAACTCAGCCTGGCTGGGAGAAGTGTCTCCTCCAGCCGGGCTGAGTTCCCAGCTCCTCGCAGCACTGGGGAACTCAGCTGGGATGCTGGAAGAGCCTCCTCCAGCTGGACTGAGTTCCCCAGTGCTGTGAGAGGCTGGGAACTCAGCCCAACTGGATGAGGCACTTCCCGCAGCCGGGCTCAGCTCCCCAGTTCTGCATCCCAGGCGGAAGGAGCAGCCACTTGTGATCCAGTAGGCAGATAAGGGACCCACCCACACCCCTGGGAGGGCTGCAGGGGGATCTTCTGGACTCCTCCCAGGGGTGTGGGCCCCTGATCTGCCTGCTGGATCCCAGGATGCTGCTCCTGCTCCCCAGCTTCTACTTGTCAGCAACCTGATGTACAGTTTCCTAGAAACCCCTGCACTGATCTCCCTGAAACTTGGCAGACTTCATGCCCTCAGAAGGGGCTACCATCCCTTCAGGTTTCATCAGAATCAGGCAAGAAGTGACAAAGTTATAGGCTGTTTCATGCTTCCCCATTATAGCCTATGGGCAAAACCTCAAAACAGAGTTGAAACAGCGAAACCGTTGCAACCAAAGGGAACGGAACAGTGCTTTAGAAATGAAACAAAACTCAAAATGAAACACTGCTCTGTCAAAACATTGAAGTGGAAGTTGAAGCCCTTCTGTAAAGATATAGAGGTGCTGGAGAGGAAAATCCCGAATTTTTTTTTTGTACTTTTTTTCTATTTTCCAATTTTTCTATTAATTGAACAATTTTTGAAATGTTCTTTAATTCATTTATTATCTAGAATTTTTTTAAATGATGCCTTTTTGATAAAATGAATAATGTAAATGCACCTTATTTATAAAATAAAGATTTGAAATTTTGTCAGTTGTGTGGCATGTTTTCTTTCATCAACACATTGGCATGCATGGCAGTCCATGCTGTTTTGGGGTGGGTGGGGTGAGATGGGGTGGGATAGGTGATGACTGCACCTACCCATCACAGCGTGGGGATCCTTTGCTTGGGAGTGGGGGTTATGGAGTGATGGCATTACTAGAAAAATTTGCAGGGTGGACTGTTATGGGAGGTCAAATGCTTGTCTAATGCTTAGTTTATCTCTAATCCCAACGTACAGCAATCCTGGCAAGCCTGAGGGTACACCACCCTTTTTCAAGAAAGACTTTCCCCCCCTCCACCCCCACAGAAAGTGCCCCATCCCAAGCCTAACAGACAAGAAAAAGCAGCAAGCTGCAATACTGCAGCAGGAGGCATGGAAGAAACTTCCTTAACATTTGAAAGAGGACAGTTAGCAAATCTTCAATGTATTGTGAGCCTAATGCTTGGTCATGGTGGAGCAGCTGCGTGCATGCATGCTGGGCAATGTAGTAGTCACTGGCTGGGGGAGAAGGGGGTGGAATAGTGTCATCGGGGTCCTTGTCAACAGCTGGTGCTCAGCAACAGCTCAGGAACAGCTTTGCAAATTGTTGCTAAGAGCTTTGCATGTAGTTTCATAAAAGACAGGAGTCGCATGAATCATTCTCTTTTAACAATCCTTTAATGTTTTTATTTACCCTTTTATTTTTTTTCAATAGTAAAAACATAAGTGATTTGCATGTGTCTGAATCCAAGCATTCACTGAGAAACAAATGTCTCTAATTTATGGATTTTTAATTGGAAAATCACAATAGATTGAAATGCTATTTCCAATGGGGAATCACAATAGATTGAAATGTTATTTATATTGCAGATGAAATAATCACAAGAGATTGAAATACTAGTTGCCCTAACACTTAAGAAATGGAGAAGCAACCCATATGGCAAATCTACCAATGTGGAGGGCTTGTTCATATGCTGAGACATGGTCAGTATGCAGTAGGAAGGAAAACCAACTAGCCTGGGGGGGAGGGAAAATTCACAGATTTTGGTTCACAGATTTTTGATTGCTAAATCACAATAAATTAGCGTGAGTGTGCATGTATGTGTGTATGTATGTATGTGCTATTTTGATTGGGAAATCACAATAGATTGAAATACTATTTCCAATGGGGAATCACAATAGCTTGAAAAGTTTTTCATATCACAGCTGAAATAATCACAAGAAATTGAACTGTTATTCACAGCACAGCTGAAATAATGATACCCTCAACCTGTGTGTGCTGAATTCAAAGCAGGCAGGCCCTGTCCCTGAGACCAAGCAGGAGTACTGTCTCTAAAATGACAGATTTTTCCCTTGATGAGAATGTCGCTTGATTAGCATGTGTGTCCATGTATGAATGTATGTATGTATTAGGGCTGTGAGAAGCTTTGGTCCCTGATTCAATCTGGCAGAGATTTAGCTGAATTCAGTAGCTGAATCTCTGAATCCAAATTGAATCAGCGGACCCTTTAATTTCCGAATTGAATCCAAACCCTCTAAATCAATTTGGAGAGTTTCAGAAAGATTCAGCGATTCGAACACAGACACAGCTTTAAATGTTTTTTCTACATACCTCTATGTAGCTGAAGGATCATGAATGTTGCAATGCTGAGGTGGATGGAGTGTTCCACAGAAGTGCGGGGAGCTCCCCAGCACACTCAGAAGCAGACTCAGAAGTGGACCAGAAGCACTTCTGGTCCACTTCTGGGTCTACCGGGGAGCACACAGGGCCCTCCCCTGAGCCCTCTCAGCTCAGTGACTGGTGCCTCCTCAGTCTGGGGGGCACCCAGAGTCCCCCCACAGCCAATCACCAAGGTGTGGGGGAGCCCCCCAGTGGACCCGGAAGTGGACCGGAAGTACTTCTGGTCCACTTCTGGGTTCACCACCGAGCATATGAGGGCCCCACAGCACTCCTGTGGGATGCCCCATGCACCCCAGCATTGCAGCATTCACAAGCCACATTGGTACTTTTAGGTATGTAGAAAAAACATTTAAAGCTGTGTCTGTATTGCTGATTCTTCAGATTCAGATTCAGCCAAATTGAATCAGGGACAGTAATCCAAATCAGTGAATTGAATCACTGTCCCTGATTTGAGCCAAATCCAAATTGAATAGAGCCCGCTTCGCACACCCCTAGTATCTATGTATGTATGTGTGTAGATATGTTTTGAAAAGGTGGGACCTCTTCAGCACAAAGTACTGTCTATGATTGACAGATTTTTGATTGCTAAATCAAAATAAATTAGGTGCCCTCAAGGGAGTCTCAGTAGTAGGCTCTGTGTCCCTTAATGGGAATTGAAATGGAAATTGAAATGTTAGTTAGTTACCCTTGCACTTAACAAATATAGGAGCAACCCATATTGCAAACTGCGGGTAGCGGGGTGCCATTGGTAGTCAAGTGGTGAAGCATCTTTGTGGTCAGTACCAATTCCAAAATTACAACCAGACCAAAGATGATCTGGGAAAAAAAGTTCTTGGAAAAACTACTGTAGCAAATCTGATTTTTAAAGGCACACATACTACAGTAGTCTATGAACACTTTAGAAAATGTAGGGATTGATTATTAGATTATTAGATTGATGATTAGACTGATTAATTTGATTGATTTTCTGATTGATGGTGAAGCAATGGTGCAGTTTTCCATGGGACTGTAACCTCTCAGAATGGGGTAGAATATCTTAATTCTGAAATGAAGATACCAGTAGGGAAGAGGGAGGGAGGCACTTTGCCCAAGCACCACGCCTGGGTCCTAAGATGCATCTAGCCAAGCCAAGCAGCAGGCAACCGGGAGGGAGGGCAGTTTTTCATGGGACTGTAACTTTTGAGAATGGGATGGAATATTTTAATTCTGGAATGAAAATTTACTTTAAGTAACCATTGCCCTTTCTCTGAAGACACTCTTTCCTTTAATAAACCCAAACAAGAACAAGTTAGATATGGACACGTACACAGAATGTTTGTCATTAAAATTATAGACCCAATAGGGATTTGAGACCAAGTAGGCAGTAGAAAGTACTTATAGTGTGTAGTGTGTGTGTGTGTGTGTTTAAAAATGCATACTGTAATAGACAGACCTGAGATGGTTGCACTCCAAGCTATTAAGGAGCACAGTCATTACTAAGACACGGTGCCCGGAGTATTGTTATTATCAGTTACATTACTTGGGCTCATTGTCCTCCCAAGATACAAAAGAGCACAATCATTAGGCAATAAGCTTCCAGCCCAGCACCCCAGATCTCTGGTCAGGCACCAGAGGAGGCTGACACTATTATTATTGTTGTTGTTACTGCTTTACATTAGGAAAAGACATTACCCCAATACCAATACTACATTCTAATTCTCTGGCAACACTCAGCCATTTCTAGCTCAGCCATCACCAATAAATGACTTAGTGCCCCTTTGTATCTTGTGAGTACACCGAGCCTACATCACAAAATACATTGAAGTAAAAAATGGGGTTATAAACCAAATAAAAATAAAAGGAACATTGTACCTTTCAAAACAGTTGTGCAGAATATTTGAGTAAGTAGCTGGTTGGATTACCTGAATATTTGTATTTTTTTACCATTTCAAAATCTTGTACACTGTAGGCCGGTAGGCTGAGCAACAATCAGCCCTGGAAGCAGGGCTCACACACACAACATAGACTGTTCTTAGCTTGACCAGAGACAAAGACATTGTTAAAAAGAAATATAAGGTCTCTTTTTTGTCTGTAAACTCTACATCGAGGTGAAGAGAAGGTACATGTTTAAACATGCACTGTTTACTACCGGAACTAATCATAATGCTCATTTCTCAAGCAATTTTTTTTGAGCATTATGAATCTAAGGATAATACCAGTAGCGATAGGCACCTGGCAGTGTGACATTGCAAGCATTGCCAATTGAGACAATGCAGAAGGAAGTGGTGTCAGGCATCCTTCTCAGACTTTGTAAATGTAAATGAAGTGGTGTCAGGCATCCTTCTCAGGCTTTTGCCTGTTGTCACCAGCGGAAGCAGCATGCAGCATAGCAATGGGAGCTAAAAATAGGAGGGAGGGAACATAGAGCATAGGAATTTTTATTGGAAAACCACCATGCAGTGCCTCCTGTCCGGACCTCTTTTGCATCTCATGCACCTTCCTTCATGACCCAAAAATCCACTAACCCAAATGACATGAAAGTTGAAGTAAACAATGCCCCCTACCACCCTGCTCTCCCCCAACCCAGGGCACAGCTAAGTGTCAGGTGTCATTTACCAATGCGTAAAGGTGCCACTTGTGAAGCACATTGCGATGTTCTCTTTCAAGTCCCACATTGCAAAGTGACTCTCATCCTGCACTCCAAGTGTCACAGCACCCAACTTCAGCTGCCTCCACTCTTTTTGACCACTGCATTCACATTCCATTGCCCCTCAGGGGCAACTTTCCCAAATGGGCTGAATCCTTCTGCCATTGGTGTGCTGCTTTCTCTCAGGCACCACAAACCTCTCTCAATGATACAGTATATGCACACCCTGCCCACTGCTCCCCCAATTTATAGGTCTTGAGTGGGGCAGGCTCCCCACTCATCCCCCGCCCTCCTCATTTTGGCATTAAAAAAAACACCATACAGTTTGATGCCAGGCTGGAAAAGAGCATGAAAAAAGGTGAGAAAGTACCTTTGTAAAATGCCTGCCTTGGCCAAATCTGGTCTGCAAGCCAGATTGTGAGGGATGACACAACCAGCCCTCACATAGGCAGGAAAAACTGGGCAGGGATCAGCCCCTTTGAGTGGCATGGCAAAGTGCCTGCCTTGTCCAAATGCTTGTCTGCAAGTCAGATTTGTCAGGAATGACAGTCACCTCTCCCCGCCCATAGGCAGAAAGGACTGGGCAGGGATGAGCCCCTTTGGGTGCCTTTGCAAAGTATCTGGCTTTGGAAAAAATGCTTGTGTACAAACCAAACTTGTGAGAGGTGACACAGCTACCTCACCACCATAGTCAGGAAAGACTGGGCAGGGATCATCCCCTTTGGGTGCCTTTGCAAAGTGCCTTGGCCAAATGCTTGTGTGCAAGCCAGGCTTGTGAGAGGTGACACAGCCAAACTCCCTCTCCTCCCTTCCCTGGGAGGCAGGAAAGACTGGGCAGGGATCAGCCGCTCTGGGTAGCTTTGCAAAGTGTCTAGCTTTGGCAAAATGCTTGTGTGCAAGCCATACTCGTGAGGGGCAACACAACACTTACACTTGATGGGAATGTTAGGATGCTTCCCTTCTCCAAGTTGAGGGAGGTCAAATCAGAAACAACCTGGCCTCCAAAGTGACTTTGCAGAGTGGGTGCTGCCATGGTAAACTGCTGGTGTGCAGGCCAGCCAGACTTGTGAGGGGTGACCCAGGCAGCTCCCCTGTGCACCTTTGCATGAGAGATTATCAAGTCCTGTGACCTCTTGGAATCAACATGGGACCATGTGGCCATGTCTACCAACCACTCCATGTGGCCTAAGCGCCTTCTTGCAGAAAGCATCTGACTTGTCCACAAGTTGGTTCTCCTGGAACCAACATTCTCTCATCAGAACAAAGCAACTAAATAAACTAAACAGTTGCAATGTAGATTATTACACAGTCCGGTGGGTGGAAAATTGGCTTATGGGATGCACCCAGAGAGTGCTGGTGGATGGGTCAGTATCTACTTGGAGAAATGTGGGCAGAAGAGTCCCCCAAGGCTCTGTCCTGGGACCGGTACTGGTCAATGTCTTCATTAGTGACTTGGATGAGGGAATAGAAAGCGCCCTGTTCAAGCTTGCAGATGGCACCAAACTATAGGGGGAGGTAAACAAACTAGAGGGCAGGGAGCAAATCCAAGCAGATTTGGACAGGCTGAGGAACTGGGCAGAACAGAAGAGGTTGCAGTTTAACAAAGATAGGTGTCATGTGTTGCACCTAGGGAGAAAGAATCATCAGCACTCCTATAGCCTGTAGCACAACTGCAGAAAGGGATCTCAGAGTTGTAGTTGACTCCAAAATGAACATGAGTCACCAATGTGATGAAGTAATAAGTAAAGCTAACCACACTCTTTCTTATATAAATGGGTGTATCACAAATACGTCTAGGGAGGTGATACTCCCCCCTATGTGGTGTTGGTCAGTCCACAGCTGGAGTACTGCATCCAGTTTTGGGCACTGCACTTCAGGAGGGATGTAGATAACCTGGAAAGGGTTCAGAGGAGGGACAGCCATTTGGTTAAAGGCCTACAGAAAAAGCCTTATGAGGACCAACTGAGGAACCTGGACCTCTTCAGCTCCACAAGAGAAGACTGAGAGGTGATCTTCTGGCCATCTACAAACTTATTGGGGGGGAGAGCAGGAAATAGGGGATACAACATTTACCAGGGTGCCCATCAGGGTAACTAGAGACAATGGCCACAAACTGAGGGACAGCAAATTTAGACTGGACATCAGGAAAAAATTCTTTACAGCGAGGGTTACCAAAATATGGAATGTGCTTCCAAGGGAGGTGGTGCTGTCCCTTTCCTTGGAGGTATTTAGGGGAGATTAGACAAACACCTAGCTGGAATCATCTGACCCCAGCAGTCTTTCCTGCCCAGGGCAGGGGGTCAGACTTGATGATCCAATAGGTCCCTTCCAACCCTAAAATCTATGAAGTCTATGAAGTCTATGACTCCCAGAGTTCATCCTACCCCCTGGCTCATGACAACTCCACCAAGGCCTCCATTGAGCTTTCTCAGGAACGTTGCTGCCTGCAACACATATCCCTTGAGCGTTCTACTGTAGTGCAAGCTGGGGGCTGAGGTTTGGGGGCATGTGCCCAGCCACCATCAGGTGTAATAGCTGGTAAAGAAATGAAAAAAATCTTCCTGGTTGAGGGGGGAGGGGAGGTTGTAGCCATGTTGTTCTAAGGACACAGACAGACAAGGTTCTTTGGGTGAATCTGATATCTTCAATTAGACTAACTTAAATAGCTGAGGAAAAAAATGTATGCAAGCATTCAGGTTTAAACACCCTTCATCAGGCTGAGGAAGGTTTTTCAGTTGGTGCGTGCTCTTCCTGGATGGAATAAAAAGTAAAGAAGCCAGAGGCTGGGCTGGTACGCATACAAGACAGGCAGTCAGTGAAGATGTAGATTGAGGAGTCAGTGGGTGAGAGACAGGCTGGGTGTGGGGGAGAAGGGGGATAAATGTAGCAGTTAAATAGTGGAGAGGTATCTGAGGAGTCAAATGTCAGGCAGGTTATAACGTGTCATAAATCCAATATCTATATTTAGTTTATGATTTTTAGTTTCCAGGAGGTGGATGAAGTAAAGTTCATAGGCTCATCTTTGGTTTGGTGACATTTGCTTCTCCCAAGAGGAAGAAACTCCACTCCCCCCACCCCCCACCCTGCAGTGGAGAAAATGCCTGCAGGCACAGAAACAAACCCTGAAAGAGTGGGGCACCATTCATATTGCCCAAAACTTACAAGTGCCTGGTTCAGAACTGTGACCCTAGCTGCCACTGCCCTTGCCAGCTGCAAACATTTAAAGCAAAAAATGAGTTTGGCACCTGCTACATTACCAGCTATCCAACCCCAAAGGAGAATGGCACAAGCCCTTCATCCTCCACCAACGGAAGAGCATGGCATCCCTCCTTCAGACACCTGAATTCACCCCCAGCCGCCCCTGCCACACAAACCCAACCCGCATGAACCTAGGCAGTGCCCTCCAGTGGCAAGAGGAACATTACAAGATACTTACAAGTCACAAGTCACACATCTTCTTGGGTCTTAGGAACAGAAAATGATGATTGAGTGTTGAGAAGAGAAACTTCATCTGTTTCTTCCTGTTTGTCTGCCTCCAGGTCCAGGTGGGAGCTGGGTGAGTTTTTGGCTCTGCTTCCTAGTGCACTTGCGAAATATAGGGGATAGGGCTGGCCAAGGTACATTCCTCCCAAAGCAGGGGAAACAGGTGGAGTGTGACTCATTCTTGGGGAACATGCATCTGCATCACACAATTTTCAGCATTTCTGGCAATTGCTCTACTAGAATTTACAGACTGCAGCAGGGTGAGAAAGTTGTAGATTATGCTAAGCTTTGTGGCCTTGCTGACACTTTGGAGGGTAGGAATAAGATTCAGAATGACCTTGATATCCTGGAGAAATGGGCTGAAATTAAAATAGACCAAAATTCCCATCACCTGAAATAGATGATGGTAATGGAGACCCCAGTTCATTCTTCTTGGAGCAATGGGATAATACTGCTATAGTCCAAAATGAACAGCCTACTAATTTTACATTAGATGAGACTTTTAAGATGACCCCTGTTGTACAGCCTGTTATGCTGCCAGAAGCACTTTTTGTAACAGGGAAAAAAGACCATCAATAGTAGTAGGTAAGTTTGTAAAAACAAAACCTAATAATAGAAACCTTGCCCCCACAAAAGATGCATGTCAATTAGTTGCACAGGCAAATAGCAAATGGGAAATCATGGAATTTATAATAGAAGCAAGGGAAGATGCACATAGGATGGAGTCAGAGGCATGCCTATCCTTGATGTATGCTTTGGTGAGCACCCTGGAACCAAAACAGCTGAGGAGGAGCTAAAGGACTGTTCCTGAAGAACAGGAAAGCTCTACACAGAATGATGAAGGATCCCAGAAATCCCGTAATTCATACTTCTAGGAAAAATCTCCTCACCCTTAGGCAGAGTCTAATAGGGAGCTGAAGAGAGTCATTGCTTTGGGATTCCTAATTGACCCAACAGTCAGTGCACTCACTGGTCATTGCAGAAAAAAAGAAAAGGAATCTTCTGAATAGACTCAGCAGAACTGAATATGCCTGCCTTCCAGGGGAAAATATTAAAGTATAAACAATGCAAAATATATTCTATGATGGATGAATCAGGGTTCTGATAAGCACCCTTAAAAAACAGAACTTTGGGAGATACTGTTTCTATCCCTTGGGTTGTCCTCAGCATGTGTGGTATTTCACAAGAACAATGCCACAAATCTTTAATGCTAGAGAGATTACAAATGCCTGAAAATTGATATTTGAATTTGAGAGGAAATCAGTAAAAGGGCACTTTCAAATGCAAGCAACTTTGGAAAGATCTGGAGCTGCTAGGCTAAAACTGGGAATAAGAGACCAGGTAGAGTAGTTAGCAAAAGCCAAGCGTACAGGTTGGTCATAGTAAGGCTGAAGCCACTGCTGATATGCCTACCGCCATAGACAAGAAAGGGATATATATATTCCTTACAATGGTGAACTGCATAGGGAAATTTGTGCCTAGTCTTGTTGCTTGAATCAGTACCCTGGGACTGCTTGTTGTGCAAGAAAAAATGCCCAACAGGCATGGGATGTAAATCTTAAATCAGTCTGAGAAACTGAAGGAGTTTGTGAAAAAAGCCCTAATTCAGAGGGAATAGAACAGTAAATGCAGAAGCTGTTGAAAGATGCCTCCAAGAAGGGTATTGGCTCAGTCCCATCTTCAAAAAAGGGAGGAGGGAGGACCCAGGCAACTAGAGACCTGTTATCTTACTTCAGTCCTGGGGAAGCTCTTTGAGAAGATTATCAAGGAGCACATCTGTGAAGAGCTAGCAGTGGGGATGATGCTTCATTAGGGCCAGGTCCTGTCAGACCAACCTGATTAACTTCTACGATCAGGTCGCAAAATCATTGGATGCAGGTGTCATGGTGGATGTAGTCTTTCTGGACTTCAGGAAGGCCTTTGACATTGTCTCCCACCCCATTCTCATTAAAAAGCTAAGCGACTGTGGCATTGATGCCTACACAGTCAGATGGATAGCAAATTGGCTGAGGGGCCGCATTCAGAGAGTGGTGGTGGATGGGTCATATTCGACCTGGAGGGATGTGAGAAGTGGTGTTCCCCAGGGCTCGGTCCTTGGGCCCACACTGTTCAATTTCTTTATTAGCAACTTGGACAAGGAGATGAAAAGTCCCCCGTTTAAATTCGTGGACAACACCAAGATCTGGGGTGAGGTGGGCACACTAGAAGAGAGGGACAGGATACAGCTGGACTTGGACAAGTTACAGGGGTGAGCAAATGAGAATAGGATGGGATTCAATACTGACAAGTGCAGGGTGCTGCACTTGGGCAGTAAGAACCAGCAGCATACCTATAGGCAGGGGAACTCTCTTCTTGAAAGCACAGTGGCAGAAAGAGATCTTGGAGTCATTATCAATTCCAAGATGAACATGGGCCACCAGTGCAAGGACATGGTCCGTAAGGCTAATCACACCTTGTTGTGTATCCACAAATGCATCACAAACAGGGTCAAGGAGGTGATCCTTCCCCCCTATGCAACACTAGTCAGGCTGCAGTTGGTATACTGCATCCAGTTCTGGGTGCTACACTTCAGGAGGGATGTGGACAGCATTGAGAGGGTCCAAAGGAGGGCCACTCGCATGATCCGGGGATGGCAGGGAAGACCCTATGAGGAGAGGCTATGGGACCTTAACCTGCTCAGTCTTCACAAGATAAGGCTGAGAGAGGACCTGGTGGCCATCTATAAACTTACTAGAGGGGACCAGTGGGGAATGGGAGAGACCTTGTTCCCCCAAGCTCCTCCTGCAGTAACAAGGAATAACGGCCATAAGTTCTTAAAGAGTAGGTTCAGACTAGACATTAGAAAGCATTACTTCACAGTCAGGGCAGCTAGGATCTGGAACCAGCTTCCAAGGGAAGTAGTCCTGGCTCCTATCTTGGGTGGGGATCTCTAAGAGGAGGCTTGATGATTGCCTAGCTGGGGTCACCTGAACCCAGTTTTCTCTCCTGCCCAGGGCAGGAGGTTGGACTAGAAGATCTGCAAGGTTCCTTCCAACCCTATATCTATGAACCTATGAACAGGGCCACTTATATTTTCTAACCTAATGAAAATAAATAAATAGGTGTGAGTGATCTCAGACAAAATGTGGATTTTGTGTGCCAGGGCTCCTGATTGGGATGAAGACCAGTAGACTTTTAGTTTGGGTGCAGAGAATGCTAGGACAGCTCCTGTTAAAATTTAGCTTTTCATTATTAGATTGGATTTAGTTTCAATGTGCCAGGATGGTGAATCCTGTTGTACTAACTACACAAAAATATGTTTAAAAAGATATAGTTAAAAGATCTAAGAACATGGCTAGAGACATTTTATACCAGCTTCCAATGAATATTAAAGAAGCTACTAAGACTTGTTTCATATTCCAAAAGTGCTGGATAAATCAACTGTAAGAGCCTGTGTTGATGGTAAAAAAGAATCACAGAATCATAGAAAATTAGTGTTGGAAGGGACCTCAGGAGGTCACCTATCCAAAACCTGGCTCAAAACAGGACCACCCTCAACTATATCATCCCATTAAAGGCTTTGTCTAGCTGGGTCTTAAGAATGGAGATTCCACAACATCTCTGGGTAGCCTATTTCAGTGCTTTACTACCCCCCTTGTGAGAGTTTTTCTTGACCCTGACAATCTACATCCCAGGGTATTCAAGGAGCTGGCTTGCCCCTGGCATGGATCTTTGAGAACTCCTGGTGCTCTGGTAAAGTGCCTGAAGATTAGAAGAAGGCCAATGTGGTGCCTATCTTCAAGAAAGGGAGGAAAGTGGATCCAGCAAAATATAGACCCATCAGCCTCAGCTGTATCCCGGGGAAGATCTTAGAAAAGTTTATTAAAGAGGCCATTCTTAATGGACTGGCTGACGGCAACATCCTGAGGAATAACCAGCATGGGTTAGTTGGAGGTAGGTCTTGCTTAACCAATCTAATTTCCTTTTACGACCAGGTGACTTATCACCTGAACAAAGGAGAGGAGATTGATGTGATATAGCTTGACCTCAAAAAAGCCTTCGATCTGGTATCCCATGCTCACATCTTGGCAAAACTGGCCAACTGCAGCTTTGGGGCCACCACGATCTGCTGGCTCAGGAATTGGCTCCATTGTCAGACCCAGAGGGTGGTGGCTGATGGAAGTCAATCGTCATGGTGCCCTGTGACCAGTGGGGTCCCCCAAGGCTCTGTCCTTGGACCTATACTGTTCAACAGCTTCATTAATTATGTGGAAATTGAAGTCAGAAGTGGACTGGTGAAGTTTGCCGATGATACCAAACTCTGGGTAAAGCATCCACACCTGAGGACAGGAGGGCGATCCAGGCTGACCTTGACAGGCTCAGAAAATGGGCAGATGACAACCTGATGGTGTTTAACAAAACCTACAGCATCCTTATAGGCTTGGGACTGCTACACTGGCTAGCACTATGGATGAAAGGGACTTGGGGGTCATGATTGACCACAAGATAAATATGAGCCTTCAATGTGATGCTGTGGCTTGTAAAGTAAGCAAAACGCTGGCTTGCATCCATAGATGCTTCTCAAGCAAATCCCAGAATGTCATTCTCCCATTGTACTTGGCCTTGGTGAGCCCACAGCTGGAGTTCTGCATCCAGTTTTCGGCTCCACAATTCAAGAAGGATGTGGAGAAGCTTGAGAGAGTCCAAAGAAGAGCCATGCACATGATCAGAGGTAATAAAAAGAGACCTTACGACAACAGGCTAAGAGCTATGGGACTCTTTAGCCTGGAAAAGCGTAGGCTCAGGGGCGATCTGATGGCCACCTATAAGTTTATCAGGGGTGTTCACTGGGATCTGGGGGAACGATTGTTCACCATTTACAACGTCAAATGGTTATAAACTCCTGCAAGACCGTTTCAGGCTGGACATAAAGAAGAATTTATTTACTGTCCAATCCCCCAAGGTCTGGAATAGCCTGCCACCTGAGGTGGTTTAAGCACCTACATTGAATGCCTTCATGAGAAATTTGGATGCTTATTTTCCTTGGATCCTATGACCCCAGCTGACTTTCTGCCTCTTGGGCATGGGGCTGGACTCAATGATCTTCTGAGGTCCCTTCCAGCCCTAATGTCTATGAAATCTATGAAATCTATGAAGGGTGACATGAGACCCTCTGGGTCAAGATACGGGGAGAGCATGGAGAATGGGATTTAACTGTAGGAGTTTATGACAGGCCTCCAAACCAAAAGCAAGAGCTTAACCAGGAATTCTCTAGAGAAGTGGCAGAAGCTACATGCTCTTGGAGTATTGTCATCATGGGTGACTTCAGCTACCCAGAAACCTCATGGGATGAGTACACAGCAATAACTAATTGCTCATAAAGCTTCCTCACTTGCATGGATGAGCTCTATCTGACTGAGGAAGCCTTTGGGCTGACCAGGGACAAGGCACTCCTAGACTTGGTTCTGGCCAAAGACTTAGTAAGCGACCTGAGGATCAAAGGAAAAATGGGAGACAATGACCATAAGTCAGGGAAAACAGTCAGTAGGGTAGAAATCCCTGATTTTAGGAAAGCTGTCTTCCACAAGCTTAGGAGATTGGTTGACAGAGAAGTGTACAAGGGATGGAGGTCAGAAATAACCACCAAAGAGAAATACTCAGCAATAACCCGTACCCATAGGGAGCAGATTAGGAAAGCAAAGGCACAAACCAAATACAAATGGGCACCTGGAATCAAGGACAACAAAAAATCCTTCTTTAGATATGTAGGAAGTCAGAGAAAAAATAAGGAAAGCATGGGGCCCCTGAAGAACGAAATGAGACAGCTGATAAACCAACAGTCAGGACAAAACCAAACTCCTAAATGAATACTTTGTGTCAGTATTCCACCAGTCCATGGGTGTTATCCTGCTTCACAGGATACAGGATGATCAAGATGGGGGTCACCACCCTCCTATAGGTGGCAAAGATCTTGTGGGGGAACACCTAGAGATGCTGACTATCTACAAGTCAGCAGGACTGAATGAACTACACCTGAGGGTGTTCTAAAAGAACTGGCCAACATCATTGTGCTACCTATGACAAAGTTATTTGAAGAGTCGTGGCACTCAGGAGAGGTCCTTAAAGACTGAAAGAGGGCCAATGTGGTGATGATCTTCAAGAAGGGGACAAAGGAGAACCCAGGGAATTACAGGCCAATCAGTTTGACCTCAATCACTGGTAAAATCCTGGAAAAAATTGTCAAAGAATTCACTATTGATAGGCTAACAGAAGGCAGTATCCTAAAGGATAGCCAACACAGCTTCACATGCCTGACCATCCTCATTTCCTTCTATGATCAGATAACTCACTACCTGGATAGGGGAAATGAGGATGATGTCATATACTTGGACTTCAAAAAGGCCTTTGACCTAGTCTCCCGTGATGCCCTCATAGTAACATTGGGAAAATGTGGCCTCAACTACTCTATGGTAACTGGCTTCAAGATAGGACCCAGAGAGTATTGATTGATGGAACTGAGTCAACATGGAAGATGACCAGTGGTGTCCCTCAGGGTTCAGTACTTGGACCAGTGTTATTCAACAGGTACATCAATGATTTGCATTCAAGTATAAAAAGTGAACTGGTAAAGTTTGCAGATGACATCAAATTATGGGGAAGCGTGGTCACACTTGAGGACAAGTATCAAAACAAGCTGACCTGGATGAGCTAGCGAGGTGGGCAGATCTTAACCCGATGACACTTAATACGGAGAAATGTGAAGTGCTCCATCTGGGGAGAAATAACCCACAACACACATACAGGCCTGGCAGTCCTATGCTTGCCAGAACCACAACTGAAAGAGACCTGGGTATCATGATAGACCACAGAATTAACATGAGTCACCAGTGTGATGATGTAGATGGCAGAGCTAATCAAACACTGGCATGCATCTACTGATGCATCTGGAGCAAGACTAAGGATGTCATCCTCCTGCAGTACTCAGCCTTGGTGAAACCACAGCTGGAGTACCTCATCCAGTTCTGGGTGCCGCATGTCAGGTTGGGAGCGTATAAAGGAGAGTCACATGCATGATTAGAGGTCTAGAGAGCAAGTCATGTGATGAAAAACTGAAAGACTTGGGACTGTTCAGTTTGGAAAATAGAAGATTCATAGGGGACTTGGTTACAGCCTATAAGTATATTAGGGGAGTAAGTCAGGGCCTGGGGCAGCATCTGTTCACCAAGGTACCCTAGAGGAAGACAAGAAAGAATTGTCACAGACTGACTGAAGATTGCTTCAGATTGGACATAAGGAAAAAAATCTTTACAAGTCAAGTGTTGAGGTTCTAGAACAGGTTCCCCCCAGAAGTGATACAGTCACCCACCCTGGTGATTTTCAAAAATCATCTTGATGCCCACCTTGCTGGAGTCATCTGACCCCAGCAGTATTTCCTGCTCAAGTGTGTGTGTGGGGGAGAGGGAGGGTGAACCCAATGAACTTGAAAGGTTCCTTCCAGCCCCTAACATCTCTGAATGTCTGAATCTAATTTCTAACCTAAACTTCCCTTGCTGCAACTAGAGACCATTCCTCCTTGTTTTCTTTCTTATCTGCCACTACTAAGAACAGTTTATCTCCATCCTCTTTGCAACTACCCTTCTGGTAGTTGAAGACTGCCATTAAATCTCCTCTCAGTCTTCTCTTCTCCGAACCAAATAAGTCCACTTCCCTCAGCCTCTTGTCATAAAAATTTTTGTTGTCTTCTGCTGGACTCTCTCCAATTTCTCCACATCCTTTCTGTAGTGGGGAGCCCAAAACTGAACACAGTACTTCAGATGTAGCCTCATTAGTGCTGAACAGAGGAGAATAATCAGTTCCCTTGAGCTGATGACAGCATTCCCCAGCAATGCAGCCACTAGCCTTCTTGGCAACAAGGGTATACTTATGGCTCATATTCAGATTATTGTCCACTGTAACCCCCAGGTCCTTTTCCTCAGAACTGCTGCCCAGCCAGTCAGCTCCCAGCTTGTACCAATGCATGCGATTATTCCATCCTAAAGGTGAGACTTTGCATTTGTCCTTATTGAACCTCATGACATTTCTTTTGGTCCAGTCCACCAATTGGTCTAGATCTCTCTGAATCCTACCCCTGCCCTCCAGCCTATCTACTACTCTTCCCAGCTTGATGACATCTGCAAACTTGCTGAGGGTGCACTCCACTCCACTCCATCTTCCAGATTGTTGATGAAAACATTAAACAAAACTGGCCCTGGGACCAACCCCAACCCCCACTTGATATTGGTTGCCAAATTGACACTGAGCCATTGATTATTACCCTTTGAGCATAACAGTTCAGACAGTTTTCTATCCACCTTACAGTCCATCCATCCAACCCATAGTTCCTTATCTTACTTATCAGAAGCCCAAAGCTAAAGTCAAGGTATATTATGTCCACTGCTCTCCCTTCACACACAGTCAGTCATCTCGTTGTCAGGTTGGTCAGGCATGACGTGCCATTGGTGAATCCATGCTGACTGTTCCTAATCAGCTTCTTCTTTTCCAAGTGCTTAGAAATGGATTACTTGAGGACTTGCTGTATGAGTTTTCCATGGACTGAGGTGAGGCTGACCAGTCTGTATTTCCCCAAATCTTTCTTCTCTTAAAGATGGACACTATATTTCCAGTTGTCCAGGACCTCTTCCAATTGCCATGAGTTTTCAAAGATGAAGTCCAGTGGCTCTGCAATCACATTGACCAACTCCCTCCACACCTTTGAGTGCACCACATCCAGCCACATGGACTTGTACATATCCAGCTTTCCTAAATAGTCCCTACCATGTTCTTTTGCCACTGTCAGCTGTTCACCTGTTCCCCAAACTGTGCTGCGAAGTGCAGTAGTTTCAGAGCTGACCTTGACTATGAAAAGTGAGGTGAAAAATGCATTGAGTACTTCAGCCTTTTCTGCATCATCTGTCACTAGATTTCTTCCCCCATTTAGTAATTGACCCACATTTTCCCTTATCTTCCTCTTGTTGCTGACATACTTGCAGAAACTCTTCTGGTTACCCTTCACATCCTTTGCTACTCTATTTGCACTTTGGCCATCCTGATTTCATCCTGGCATGCCTGAACAGCATACTCTTATGCACCTCCCTAGTTGTTTGTCCAAGTTTCCACTCTTTGAAAGCTTCCTTTCTGTGTTTTAGCTCATTGAATAAATCTTTGCTAAGCCAAGCTGGTTTTCTGCCATACTTGCTAGCCTTCTTGCACATTGGGATGGTTTGTTCCTGCACCCTCAGCACAGTTTCTTTAAAATATAGCCAGCTCTCCTGGACTCCTTTTCCCCTCAGATTTGCCTTTCAGGACATCCTGCCCATCAGTACCCTGAGTGAGTCAAAGTTTGCTTTTCTGAAGTCCAGGATTATTATACTGCTGCTCTTCTTTCTTCCTTTCCTCAGGATCCTGAACTCATCATCACTGCTGCCCAAGTTGTTATTCACTCCTACGTTCCCCACCAATTTTCCCCTGCTTGTGAGCAGCAGGTCCAGAAGAGCACAGCCCCCACCAGCCTCTCCAACACTTATATCAGGAAGTTGTTTTCTGTACTGCCCTCCTAGGAGGTATCAGTATGGCCGCAGTCCTCCAGGAGAACAGTGCCCGTGATGCTAAAACTTCTGCTAGCTGTTTGAAGAAAGCCTCATCCAGCTTGTCTTTCTGGTCTGGTGATCTATAGCAGACACCCAACATGTCATCACCCTTGTTGCCCTCTCATCTGGCCCTAACCAGAGATTTTCAACAGGCCTGTCTCCAGTTTTGTACTGGAGCTATACAGCTCTTTTACATAAAGAGCAAGTCCTCCTCCTCTTCTTCCCTGCCTGTCCTTCCTGAACACTTTATAGCCATGACAGTAATCCAGTCATGCAAGCTATCCCACCAAATCTCTGTTATTCCAATCACATCATAGTTCCATGACAGTATGAGGACTTCCAATTCTTCCTGCTTGTTTCCTAAGTTCCATATATTTGCATGCTGATATCTGAAGTAACTAGCCAATTGCCCTACTTTCTCAGGAAGAATGTGAAATCTTCCCCTGTTGCCCCCCTCCTGCTTTTGCTTCCTCCAGGTGACTCCCTCACTTAGGTCAGGGGTTTCCCACTTAGGATAATGGACTTTCCATCCCCTGGCAAACCTAATTTTAAGCCCTTCTCACTAGGTTAGCAAGCCTGTCTGCAATATGCTCTTCTCTCTCACCATCAGGTGGATCCTGTCAATTCCTAGAAATACTTCTGGCAGCAACTGGCACCCTGGAGCAATGTAGTACACTGACTATTTATGCATGCTGGAAAAATCTATGCATTTGTCTTAGACAATTATTCTCACTTTCCTGAGATAACCTTCCTAGAAGGTACCACAGTTGAATAGGTGACTGTGCATAACAAACCTATTTTTGCTAGTAAAGATATAGCAATATTTGACAATGGTTGTAGGTTAGTGGGAATGCATTTAAGCAGTTTGCAGTGAGGTTTGGGGTTGGATGTGTAACTGCTAGTCTTATGACCCCAGTCAGCAAGGTGATGGAAAATGGTGTCAAAATAACATTCTTCGTACCGAAAAAGCCTGTAGAATCAGCCTCTGATTCATATTTAACACTGTTACCTTACAGATAAGCACTGACAATCATGAGTTGTGACCTACTGATGTTTTGTTGAATTGGAAGCTGAAAATAAGGATGCATGCATGCAAAAAAAAGGATGCATGAGCTGCTACAGGCTGATATTAAAAGCACTGGGGACTTCTAGAAATAACAAGAGACAGATAAGTAGGGCCCTACCAAATTATTCACGGTGGAAGTGGACTGCCCAGTAGCTCCTTTAATCTTTCAGGTTCCCCTGCTCACCTCCCCCCCACCTCACCATATGCAGAGGGGTCCTGCCGCTCACTTCTCATCTGCAGGGAGGTGAAAACCATGGTTTTAAATATGACACTGTTTTTGCCTCCTGGATGGTCAGCAACAAGCAGCAGGGACACCACAACCCCTCAGACAATCAGCAGTGGGGGTGGAGTGCACAGGGAAACCTGCCAGATTAAAGGAGCTGCCATGCAGCCCACTTCCACTGTGAATTTGATAGGGCCCTACAGATAAGACAAAAAATAAAATCAGTAAGATTTTCTTCTTGTAGCTATTACCACTTCAAGAAAATAATGCTGTGTAACTCCAGAATGGGAAACAATGCTTGTCAACTGGAGTGATGTCAAAAGAGATTGCTCCACAGTTTTTTGAAGTTTTCACTTCACTTGGACATACATTATGGAAGAATAGGGGTCACCTCCAAATCCAAAAAGGGTGGGAGATAAAGGGAGCTGAGTCTGCCCATTTTCCCAAGGACTCAAACTGAGACAAAGGAGCCCTGACATGTGAAACAACCAGAACAAGTGGGCTTTCTGCCTCCTGACACCAGTAGTAAGATATTCCAGGGCAGCCCTCTAAGTCTGGGGGACACTGCTAGGTATAACGATAACTCTGAATATTTCTAGTAAGTTTAGTTACTAGATTGGTCATAAACATTTGTAATTGTGTGTTAAATTGATTTATTTTCCTGCTGTCTGGCCTTTTCTCTGAACTCGTTGCTACCCAGCCAGTCACCTCCTTCCTGTTTTCAACACACACAATTTTCCCTTCACTCTAACTCTGGCTCAGCATATTTTTTGCAGTCTCTTCAAAATCACCACTAACTTCCCCTCTATGGTGTCTTTGGCTGCTCCACTGTTCTTAACTCTGGTTCTGAGGCCCTTTCTGCACCCCACTGACCCAGTCTGATTCTCTAATCAGCTATCCTCTCACCCTACTCTTCCTTGTCTATTTGCTACCTCCTGAGAAAGGTCTGTCTTTGTCTCTTTCTGACACTCAATACCTTTGTAAATACATTTCCCTGAACACTGTTTTGGTTGGGTGCTCTGATAACCTGTTGACAAGCCTCCTGATATGGAAGCTAGCAGTGAAAAGACATTGGTTCACCCTGGTGGGTACCTAGAATGATGTTCTGTGCCCAAAAGTATGTCCTCACCACATCCTCCATGCTGTCTGTGGCACCCATTGTTAAGGACAAGCCACCCTTCAACTTGTGCATGCCAAACCCTTTAGGAGGAAGGGGTGTAGGGAAATGTGGGTAAGGACATATGGGGATGCCCTTGCTACAGCTCTGAAGTACACCAGAGACAGAGCACTTGAAAGCACCTGTGGGGAACACTCTCAGGGTAGCTTTACTGCCTCCTTTCTAGGTTGCTGAGTACAAATGGGTTTACTTGGACTGAGCCATGTTTGAGAGTGAGTACCCTAGCAGTTCCAGCAATATGCTATAGACTCTCCTACCTGGAGATGAGAAGGAAAAGTGATACCACCCAGACGCCTCTCTGACCATAATCCCACTGGTTTGTCCTTGAAGGTGGGCACCTCAAGGGCAAGCACAGCAATGAGAGGGAGAGGTACAATATGAGAGGGAAAGGTGAGAAGCAGCAGCTTCTGTAATTATTGTGTCCATTGACAGGTTATGGTTCAATAGTGCAGATCAAGTTAGATCAAGTGAGAAACTAGAAAACTCAAAGAAATCCTCTGTTTATTAGTTGGAAGGGAATTAGTAATGACAGGGAATATTGAGAGGTGGTTGGTGCTTAACAAAATAGTGACCCAACCCCAGTCCACATTGCAGAACATGTGCAGAATATGGGCGGATTACTCTTCTTGCAAAATAAATGAGAAAATATCCCCAGAGGGGAAACCATATATATATACACAAGAGGCCAATCCTGGTTGCAGTCAATGCTTTCCAGGCTATTGAGCTGATTCTCTGAGTGCCTGAACAATGGTGATGTAAGACAAAAGGACTTGCTGAGTCATTTGTGCTGAACTATTTCCAGACGTTATATGGATAAACGAGATGGAAAGAAAGGAAGGAGGAGGGGTTAGGGAAGCGCCACAAGAAAAATGGAGGTCCCAATTACTGGCTTGAATTTCTCTACACAGATTCAGCAGTTAGGACTCAGAGTTAGCAAGTTGCTCATTAAAGCCAAAGCATTAAGTCATTTCTCCAGGGAAGAATAAAACTGAACTCAGAATCCAGGACTGTGCCAGAAAGTGTGAGGCAAAGGGGAAGTGGGGTGTAATTGACTGGGGCTGGGGGACATCAGGAGGAAGAGTTGGAAGGAAAAAATAAGAGGGAAAGAAAACAGATCATTTGAGGGTTGAGGGCGGGGGCACAGAGAAAGGAGAGAGGAAAAGTGGAAAGGAAACAAAGACAAGAAGAGGGAAAAAGAAAAGCAGGTCTTTGAGCTGGCTGAGGTGTTAGAATACCTCGTAATCTCTCACACTGCTGTCTTGCTGGTCTGTGGCACAGGCAGTTTTGCAGTGGATAATTATTGCTCTGATTGAGAAAACAGAGCTTATGCAGATCCTGTCAATGCACCATACCTAGAATCAGCATTCCCTACTGAGGCTGGCCCTCAAAGTAATCCTTCAGTGAGCCTCCATGCCCCTGCCAAGCACAGGCTGGGCTCCAGCTCTTTCACTGAATCTCCTTGAAATATATCAGGAACTTGGCTTTTTGGGAACTCTGTCTCCCTGACTACTGTTATGCTGTTTCAATAACAATATCAGACTGGATGCTTTGTTTGTTTATATCCGGTTTATACCAGGGCAACTCCATTAACTTTGGTGTGTTTCTGTTTTATTTACATGAGAAGGGGCACATCTACACAAGATGCTAAAGGTCCAGTAGACTAATTCTACTGTGCATTAGCACAGCTGGCAAAAACCATGCTAATGCCTAATCCACAGTAGAATTAGTCTACTGTACATTAGACTCATGAAAAAAAATGTGTGAGTGCTACTGTGCTGATTACAGCACATTGTTAGTACCTGTAATTAAAGCACATTAATGAACACGTAAAATTCTCCCTGTGAGTGAAGAATTAGGTCCATAACATTTTCCCTTTCTTGGAACTTTCCACCTGGAGATTTCAGAAGTATTTCATTATCATTGATAGACAAAATCTCCCAACTACCCATGTGAGATCAGCTATTATTTTGTCTTATGGAGAAACATAGGAGCAGAAATATTAACTTTAGTGTTCACCATCACCTTGAAGTCTTGTCAAGAGTTATCAGCAGGGATCCTGGTTTTCCCTGATAAAAAAATTGAAAAGTCTCTGATAAACCCCCCAAAATCTGTGATTGAAATTAAAGACCCCCCACAGCTCTCCATGGCCCTGTTCGTGCCCCTAACTCCCCCACAACAGCCCCCCAGGCCTGCTTGTGCCTCTTGCCCCCTACACAGCCCTGCAGATGGCCCCCCAGCTGTCAGGGCTATGGGGTCAGGGACCCAGGTCCGCAACTTCCTGCCCCCAATAGAAAGTAGCTGCAGCAGAAGCACCACAAAGTGGGGTCCCCCACTACTACCTGCTGTGGGCTTCGGCAGTGGCAGGGCCAGTTCCTGGGGGCTGCGCACAATCCTGGGGGGTAAGGAGGACCCATGCCCCCAGATCTGTATGAAGGGTAGGCTGCAGGCTTGAGCTCCCACACTGCTTCCCTCCTGTGGGGCCTCTTCAGCCCCACACACGTGACCTGGCACAGCTGGGAAGAGCAGGGCCATCAAGGGATCTCCTCGACCCCTGCTGCCCTGGTGACTTGCCTCCTGCACCTGCTGCCACTTTGAGGGGCGAGCAGCCATAGGACCACTGTTCTCTGTTGCCCTGCTTCCCCCCCCCATATCCCGGCATAGCTGGCTTCAAGGGCCCATGGCACTACTCACAGTCCACATTCAGCCAGCCAGGTACTCCATGTCTCCCACCAACACCTCTTGCCAGCTGCACATGGAGCCCAGGGAGCGCACAGTGGCAGGAGCCCCCCCATGCCCCTGGACAAGCTGCCTGGGGTTCCCACCATCCCACGACTCCCTTAAGCTCCATTCACCTCTGTTTCTGCCCTACTCCCTGCCTCAATCTGCTCCCCCACCTCTTATCCACCATGGCCCTTCCTCCCAACACTTACCTGATGGGCACTGCTGCACACATAGCCAGGCTGTGTTTCTGGCCACCTGAAGCAGGCTGGGCTGTGTATGCATCCCACCCCTCCCTCTGGCCTTCCGCACACCACTCACAGGTTGTTTGCGTACCACTGTTTGGGAACTGCTGGTGTAGAAATACCTTAGTTGCCTGTACTGGAAACAGTCTGGCTCAGCATAGACTTGCAGAGATGCAAATACTCTACCTCTCAGTTAAAGTGGAGTGAGCTACCTTGCATATACCTGAGGGTAAGATTGTACAGACAAGCAGTTACTGCAGAATAACTGGCTTGTTGTGACTTCACACCCTCCTGTTCCTTGCAGTAATGTGTTTGTGTGCCCATATTCTCATGATTATGTTTGATTAACCATGCTCAGCTATGCTTAATATTTTATTCTGATTATAGTTTAACCCCAAAAACAGTTCACCTGCTTATGGCTCTTTCTGAAAGGGAAAAAAGGTTGATTTATAATCAGAACAACATGGTAGTATTGATAAAATGTCTGAGAACTTAAAGTATTGCCTGGGTACTTGTGGGCATGAGTAGGGAAGGCAGAACTGGTTTAAGCAATTTTTAGAATGATTTTTTTTTAAATGGTTTTGGATTTAGAAGAAAAAATCTTGACTTTTTTCTGTTATGTTTGAATTCTGTGACCTTTTGCAAAACTGACTTTTAAGGGTGTTATTTTATTCACATAAAACTATCCTGCCTTTCTAAGAATATGCTGCCACTTAGCTAGTCAGTATATCTTCAATTAATTTGGGGGGGGAAATGATTGGAGAAACTAAAGGAATGGTGTTTCAGGATATGCACAACACATCAACACATTACTGCATAAATGTCCATAATTTCTTCCAGCTTCCATGATTTTGCCCAGGATTACTCTAAGACCAGTTAGTTTATAATTACTCAGGACACTACATATACACTTTAGAGACTGGCAAAACACTAGCCTCTTCCCAGTGTTTTGGAACTTCCCCAGGAGGATGTCAAGCATTACTGAAAATTAACTTTAACATTCCATACATTCCTCAGCCAATTCTGTTTAAACTCTTGGGTGCAAATTATAGTACCTGTCTACACTGGCATTTCAGTAATGGGAGTCCTGTTGCTAGGTCTCAGTTATTTGCATTATCTCAAACTCTTGCTAATAATCCCTGCTGCATATTTCCACACTTCATCTGTGCATAGAATATGAGATAGGTTTGTTGGCTCTGAGCTTCCCTTTTCAGTCATATAGCCAATATAATATTGGCTGCAAAGCCAGTAAATCCAGAATCAGGAGCGCTCCAGTTCAACAGGAATCCTCTGTTGGTTTAGATCTAGAATTGGGGACCCCATACCAAACAGTGTGTGTGCTTTTGATGCATGGTTTTTAGCAAACTTTGGAAATTAGAGCAACCTTTGGGATATTCTAACCCAGCCCAGGAGGGTCCTTAGCTTTATGTTAGGCCTGTGCGAATAGGGAACTATTCAATTCCGATTCAGATTCAGTCAGTTCAGATACCAGCAATTTGATTCACAGATTTGGATCACTTTCCCAATTTGATTTGGCTGAATTAGATTCAGAAGATTCGGAGCCAATTTGGGGATGTTTGGTAATTTGGCCATAGAGTATGATGGGGAATCAATGAAATATCTATAACTTTGTTGTTTTTTGGCACAAGAACCCATGTCATAGAACCCATGTCATGAGTTTTGCCTGTTACTGGCCAGAGGTGCGGGGCCCCAGAACCCAGACACCCCCTGCACCTACCTCCTTGACAGTTTGCAGGCTTGATCCCACCATTGAAGCCATGACCTTGGCCCACACTGGCAATGGCTGGCATGGAGGAGACTGGCTGATGCTGGTGCCGGTGCTGATACTGGGAGTGCTGGCATAGGGAAGTGGATCCCCTCACCTCTGCTCTTCGGCCTCCCTGACTTTGTTGACCAGCACCTGCGTCCAGTGATCGAGGGTTTTCGTGCTGCCGGTGCACATGCTCCCCTTCACCCTCAGGTCACACATGCCTGCCATCATGTCATCTGTACTAGACCACAAGGGATCCAGCCATCTCCCAATGCCCTCCTTCATCCGCCTCACCAGTTTCTGCATGTCTGGTGACAGTGGCCTGCCCCAGCCAGGAACACTGATGCCCTAGAACTTCTCAAGTTTGGTTCTCAAGTTCCTTCACTAGGGGAATCACTTGGCTAAGGAGGCCATCACCAGTGCTAAAGGTGTCGGTGGCCTCGAGGAAGGGCTTAAAGACTACCAAGATCTGGGAGATGGTACCCCACTCAGCTCTGTTCAGGGGGCCTGTGATGCCGATCTCCCCAAGCAAGCCCATCTCATGGATGGCCGCCTGTTGCTCCACCAGCCTTTCAAGCATCAGGTATGTGGAGGTCCACCAAGTCTCCACATCCTGCATGATTTTGTGCTGCAGGATGCTCAGCTCTGCCTGTGTCTCCCACAGCATCTTGCCCCCCTTGATGCTGCAGTTGAAGTAGCCTGTCACCTTCCTGCATTTTGAAATCAGCTGGCTCATAGTGGTACTTGTGGTGGTGCCATCACCAGCAGCCCTATCCCCCTCTAAGTCATCGCTGACTATGAGGTGGAACTTGTGTGCCACACTGTGAATGCCAACAAAGTTGGCATCACAGACAGCCTTGACTATACTGGCCGCATTGTCAGTGACCATGAACCAGTGGGTGAGCTTGGCCTGCCCAACAAGCCACCCCTGTACCATGTGGTTCATAGCCACCATGATCTCCTTTGCCATGTGGGAATCATCCAGCACCTTGGCTTAGAGGAGAGCCCACTGATGGCCTGACTGATCGCACAAGTGCCCCGTGAGGGAGAGGTAGGCGTGATCGCCACCCCAGCTGCTCCAGATGTTGGAGGTGAAGTGCAAGGCTACCTGTGGCCCTGCCTTGCACAGCTTCTCCCTCAAGTATTCCCTGCATGCCTCATACAGGGAGGGCACCACCATGCTGGTAAAGGTACTTCATGAAGGCACTCGGTAAGATGGGGTCATGAGTGCCATGAGCCACCTGAACCCTAGTCGCTCAACTAGGGAGAAGGACTGGCTATCCAGAGCAAGCATCCCCCAATGGTCTGGGTGATTTCGCTCATCCTGGGAATGCACCCCACTCTGTCTGCAGTTTCCCCCCACTGTTCCAGGGTGGCCTGCCTCTGCTTTGTGGGGACAGGGTCTTTGGAGCGAGTTGGGGATTTCACTTTGGGCATGCTCACACTGGTGCCAGGCTGAGCAGGAAGAAGGGCAAGGGGGTACTGCCTCCTGAGATGCAGCACCATCAGTGCAGTGGTGAAGTGTTTCACCTTCATGCCCTGGCTGATCTGCCTTCAGCAGTGCTGGCAGATAGCAAACCTGGGATCACCTGCCAGCTTAAAATGCTCCTACACTACACTATTCACCTGCTTCTGGGTTGATGATGGGGATCCTGCCTTATCCCCTTCCTCAGCAGGCTGAGGCACAATAGCAGGAGGAGCTGCCTCAGTTGAGCCACTTGCCTGAGCCTCCACAACCTGAACCTCCTTCAAGGTGCTGCTTTCTGGAGAAGGAGATCTGGGTCTAGGGGAACTTTGAGGGGTGTGGAGCACAAACTGTGATTCTTCCTCTATCCCCAGAATTGCTTGAGCCAAGGTGCTCAGTTCCCCTGGTTCCAGCTCCATCTCCTCCTCTGGCAGTGGGAGACTCATGCTGGGAACTAACATTGGGGTGGAGGAGAAAGTGATTCTGCTGCTGGTGCCTATTTCTGGAGTTAAGTGAGGTGGTGCAGGTGCAGGGACCTCAGGTACTGCTCCCACCTCCTTGTTTCCACTGGCAGCAGACGCCTCATGGCTCCTTGGGAAGAGGATGCATCTATGTTTGGTGGGGGAGGGGTTGGAAATGCAGCTCTTGCTCTTCCTCTATGCCCTCTAGCCCATCTCCCTCCCCTGCCAGAAGACTTGGCACCTGCCTTTCTAGCACGCTTCACATTAATCTTTCCTGTGCTGAAAAAGATGTGTGACCGTGTGTCTCAGAAGAACTTCTGAGTTCTTCTTTTTCTTCTGGGTTGTACAATTAGTTTGCTTTGTGTTGTGTGGACTGTGGTGGGCTGATGAATCTGAGTATTAATTATGAATAATAACTAAGAAATGTGTGTGTTGTTCTTCTGTGATGTAGATTCTTCTTTTCTGGGTTGTGCAATTATGAGATTGCTTTGTGTTGTGTGTAGTGGACTATGGCTTGCTGATGGATCTAATTATTCATTATGAATAATAACTATGGTGTATGTTGCTCTTCTGTGATGTGATGTGTGACTGATTCTTCTTTTCTTTTGGGTTGTGCAATTATTAGATTGCTTTGTGTTGTGTGTAGTGGACTGTGGGAGGCTAATGGATCTGATTATTGATTATAAATAATTAATAAATTTGTGTGTTGTTCTTCTGTGATGTTGGTTCCTCTTTTCTGGGTTTTGTGATTATTAGATTGCTTTGTGTTGTGTGTGGTAGACTGTGGTGGGATAATGAATCTAATTATTGATTATGAATAATAACTATGGTGTGTGTTGCTCTTCTGTGACACGATGTGTGTAATAACTATAAACAAGCTCTTCTTCTTCTATGAATATATGACTTCGTCTATGATCTGTGTGAATGTGTTTTATGTGTGCTTCCCTGCACAGTGATGGATCAAATGGTCAGGGAAAACACTGAGCTTTCTTTTTTAAAAGTTTGAAAGTAAAAAAAATAAAGAACAAATATGAATTGAAAGGAATGAATTGGATAAGTATTAAGTAGAGAGATGCTAAGCTAAGCTAAGCTAAAATAAGGTAAGCTATATCCTATATATCCTATCCAGTCCTTTATAAGATCGAAAAGGAGCAGGCAACTGACTGACTAGAAAGCAAGCCAGGCAGTTCAGTACCTTTCTGAAGCTGTTGCTCACTCAGAACCAGCTGCACAGTGTGAAGGAGTGAGACAGGACTTCCAGACTAGAGGGCCGACAGGGCTGCAGCTACAGCCCGGAAATGAAGGAAAATACCCACCCAATTTCCGGAGCAGTGTCTCACTCAGGATTGGCAGAGGGAGGCCGCTTAAAGGTATTTCTGGCCTGGAGAGGGGCAGAGGGAGGTCAGTTCCCTGCAGGCTACAAGGAGAGAGGAGTGGCTGAGCATCTCAGCAGGCAGAAATTGCATAACAGGTCTGAGGAACGCTGTGAGAGTGACCCTGCGGCAGGCGGAGGCCTGTGAACAAGCAGCTGGTGGGGAGCTGCAGCTGAGGATCCGGAGCAAGGGAGCCCACAAGGCCAGAGAGAATCTCCGGACTAGAGTTTTCCCAACAGAGGATCCGGAGAAGAACTGGAAGATCTACAGTTACAGCTAGAGCCTCCCTGCACAAGGGGGAGACCCCAAAAAGACTGTGTACATTCATAGGGGTGCAGGGCAGGCTAGCACACAGCAGAGACTGGACTAAGGGATTGTTGTTTTTAGGAGACACTGCCGGAGCCTGACAAGAAGGCTGAGAAACAGCTGGGGTTTCTTTTTTGTGATTTCTTTTGCTGTCTATTTTTTTTTAATTTTCTTTGAGCACAGACCAAGACTGTCCCCTGGAAGGGTGTACCCAAGAGGTACTAGGACACCCTGGGGTGCAGAGAAGGCTACAATGGGCATAACTGCAACCTGGCTGTGGAAGAACATCATAAAACACCATCTGGAGAGGCTAGGATGGGGTAAAGGGGGGGTTTGAAGCCCCAAAGAAGACACAGGGATCAAGACCAGGCAGGATCACTGTGGGCATTGCCTCCCGGGAAAAATGTAGGTCTTCAAAGTCGTGGCAGGTGAGAAAAATGTAAGATCTACTTCCTGGCAGACCTGGTGATCCAGGGCCAAGGTCTACCCTGTCACCACCTGTAGGCAGATGAGCACAGGGCAACACGAGCAAGCCCTATAATACCTATAGGCGTCACACACAGCAAGCCTGCAGACAGAGGCTTTTATGCTGTTTCTATGTCCCTCCCCCGACAGTGTGATTGGAAGGGCAGTCAGAGAGAAAGCACACTCACTGGCCAACTAGAGATGTCAGTCCTTCCCCCCCCTTTCTCCCTTCCCCCCTTGTTCCCCCTCCCTCTTCTAGGTTTCTGTTTCCCCATAAAGACTACCTTCTGAATCTCTGAATCACCTAATCTTTTCTGAATCGATTCAGAGGCTCTGAATTGATCTAGAAAGTTTTAAGCATGTAGCGATTTGATTTGGACTCAGAGATCCGGCCTTCAGATTGAGCTGAATCTTCTCCAAATTGATTCACGAACTGAAATTTCTCACAGTCCTAGTAGTCTTTGCCTTAATCTCCTCCAGGTTCCCTGCTGGTACCTTCTAAGCAGGGCCTTTTACATCAATTAAAAGTTACTACTTTTATTCATAGTTTTTGTCCTTGCTCCCTTGTTTGCACATGCAAGTAGAGAGAGGATGAGTGAGAGGATGGGCAGTGATAAACATGCAAGTCCCAAGTGGCTGCAATGTATCCTCTCCCTACTATCTAAACCATGACTCCTGCAGGTTATAAGGTGGCCAAGGGAGCTAACTACTTCCTGACTGGAACTGGTTTAAGCTCTGAAAGAGAGTCCAGTCTATATCTAGATGCTTTCTTGGGAACAAATTAGAAAGCAACGTGGGTATAAGTAACAGGTCTATGAAATCATTATTTGTTTATATTTCTCATTTAAGTAAAACATCCTCCACTAACATACGTGGCCTGGGGTGAGAAGTGTTGGGACTGTAGCCAAGCTGCAGCTTATGGTACACATGAGGCAACGGAAAAACAGCAGGCAGAGACAAGAAACTGCTGATCTTCATTTTTCCAAAGTAAAGATCTTTGGTGGGCTACAGATTACGCTGGAAATCAGACCCTACTCCCTGGGATCCCGCAGCTGTTCCTTGCCCCTCTAATTTTTCTCTGTCAGATTTCAGAGCTATAATTAACTCCCAGACCTTAGCGATACCATGCAGACGTGAATGTGTGTGCCTGGGCTCCCTCCTACAAGAGGTCCTAATCCTCTATAGAAGATTGACAGCTTCACATAAAAAATTATTTTTTAATTGATTCACTTACAAATGTGTTCTCTTTTTCCCTCCCCCTCATCACTGGCTTCCCTTCAAGCTACAGAGCATATGAATATACTGAGAAAATAAAGAACTAACTTCTAGCCTATCAAGATGCATACTTGTCCCACAGCTCTGCTGATATACCTCATTATGGGGCTGAAGCACCTCATCACTATTCTAGACCAAGACTCTTCTTGCTGTGCTGTCCATGTCCCTTAATCCCCCTAATGTGATAGAAGGGAGCACTCAGGGGCTTCCAAAAAGATCACGTTAAAATTCTGCCAACAATGCAAAAAATGGTATATCTCTACCACTAATGCTCTTGGGACTGCAGCACTTTGAGCTAGGACAGAGCAGCCTGGGCTGACAGGGGACCTGGGAGGGGGGGGTCAGGCCTGAGCTCTGAATGATGTTTTCAGGTGGTGGAGGGGCTGGCTGGGGCACAAGGCATCAGGCAGCCCCTGCATTTTAGCACTCTCATGCCCCAGTCAGCGCCTGTCACCATCTAATACATGCATTTCAATAGAGTAAATTATGCTGCCATAGGATAGTACTGTTAGGGACAGTACTGTTAGGGACAATACTATTCTACAGCAGAGTTAATTAACTTACTGCACCTTAATACTTCATGAGCAGACTATGATGCTTTATTACAGAGATCATTAGTCAATGCTTCTCCTACATATGCCCTGCTTGAGGTTAGCAGGCTGCAGGGGATCAGGGCTACAGAGGATGAGATTGATGGTTACTTTCACTCTCTGCAGGACAAGACGCCTGGTGGAAAGCAGCAAGGGAATGCCCTGAAACAGATGCAGGAGAGTGGAGGAAGGTCACCTCCTGGGCCAGACCTCTCACCACAGAAATGGCTCCCCTGGTGCAGTTGGGGAACAAATATGAGGTCCTGGCTACACTGGAGTAGTGTGCAGTGGAGGAAAGTGCACTGGAGGAGCCTCCAGCCACCACCGAGTGAGCTGAGGGCCAGCCAGGTAACCGGAAGAAGAGACACTGCATTGTCATGGTGGGTGACTCCCTGCTGAGAGGAACAGAGGGACCCATCTGTCACCCAGATCTCATGGTGCAAGAGGCTTGCTGCCTGCCTAGGGCCAAGATCAGGGGGGTCACAGTGAGGATTCATGACCTCATCTGGCCCTCTGACAACTATCCCATGGTCCTCATCCATGTGGGAATAAATGATGTGGCCAGGAGCAGTCCAGACCATATCATGAATGACTACAGGGCTCTGGGGGCCAGGCTTAGGAAGATGGGGGTGCAGGTGGTCTTCTCATCGATCTTCTCAGTCAGTGGTCACAGTAGGCATCCCATCACCTGTGTCAGAGAAGTCAACCTGCTCTCTGGGGTTGGTGCCATTTTATGGGTTTTGGCTTCCTGGACCATGATCCACATGTCCATGCAAGGGACTTCTTGGGACATGATGGGCTTCATCTCTCTGCAAAAGGTAAGAGTCTCTTTTCTTACAGGTTGGCTGATCTCCTATGTCATGCTTTAAACTAAGTTTGATGTGGGACGGGGAGGCAGGAGATGGAGAGAATCTAGGATCTGCAAACTGAGACATGCAACAGTACAGCCCTGGTAAGTCCTAAGGGGCCCATTGGGCATCATTACAGGGGGGGTGGGCATCAAAGGCAGAATTCAGAGGTCTAAAGTGCCTCTATACTACTGCTAGGAGTATGAGGAACAAGCAGAAAGAACTCGCACTGTTGCTTGCAGACAATAACTTCAATTTAATGGAGCTAACAGTATGCATTGAGGCCTATAGGTTGTACAGATGGGGCAGAGTAGGGAGAAAAGTGGAGGGAGGGCTTGCTCTCTATGTTAAGGAACATTATACATATACCCTAATCAAAACGGGATCAAAGGAAGAAAAAGTTGAGGCATTGTGGGTTAGGATACATGCAGGTCAAGGGGAAAGGGACTTGGTGGTGGGGATCTGCTACAGACCACCACATCAAGTTGACGAGCTAGACTTGAAATTCCTGAGGCAGATCTCAGAAGCTGTACAGTTTAGGGATATGGTTGTCATCGGGGACCTAAACTACACTGACATCTGCTGGGAGGACCAGTCAGCCAAATCCAACCATTCACATAGGTTCTTAACCTGTGTACAGAACCTTCACCTAACGCAGGAGGTATATGGTCCCACTAGGGGGAATGCCTTACTGGATTTGGTGTTGGCGTGAGGGGTGACCTGGTAGGGGAGCTACAGATCTGTGGTCACCATAGGGACTGTGACCACCAATCAATCAAATTCACCATATGGCATAGAGTGGGTAAGATAACTAGTAGTGTGGAAGTACTTGACTTTAGGAAGGCTAACTTCAGTGGGCTCAGGAGCTTAGTCACTGATGCACTGCAGGATAGGAGTACTGGCGAGTTGGGAGTCCAGGGAAGCTGGTCATTCCTAAAGGAAGCAATCCTTTGGGCCCAGAGGGAGACAATCTCAGTGTGAGAGAAAGGGGGGAAGGGGCCAAAAAGCTTCCTTGGCTAAACAGAGAAATCCAGGGGAGCCTAAGGGCAAAAAAGAAGTCATACAGGTGGTGGAAGCAGGTTGAAGCAACCAAGGAGGAGTATACCTACTTGGCCTGCACTCGCAGGGAGGCAGTCAGAAAGGCCAAAGCAACTACAGAGCTGAGGCTGGCAACACAAATTGAAGACAACAAAAAGTCTTTTTTTAGGTATGTAGGGAGTAAAAGGAAGATGAAGGGCAGCATACGATCCCTACTGAACAAGCAGGAGCAATTAGTGACAGACAGGGGGGACAAGTTTGAATTCTTCAATAAGTTTTTTGCCTCAGTGTTTTATTGTTTCATAGTTGGTAGGGTCAAAAGAGACCTAAGTAGATCATCAGGTCTGACCCCCTGCCATGGGCAGGAAAGAATACTGGGGTCAAACAACCCCAGCTAGGTGATTATCCAGCCTCCTTTTGAAGACCCCCAGGGTAGGAGTGAGCACCACTTCGCTTGGAAGTTGGTTTCAGATCCTAGGTGCCCTGACTGTGAAGTAGTGCCTCCTAATATCTAGCCTGAATCTGCTTTCACACAACTTATGGCCATCATTCCTTGTTATTCCCAGTAGGGCTCAGGGGAACAGGGACTCTCCCATAGCCTGCTTATCCCGCTTGGCCAGTTTGTAGATGGCCACCAGATCCCCCCTCAGCCTTCTCTTGTGGAGGCTGAACAGGTTCAGATCCTGTAGCCACCACTCATAGGGGCTGCCTTGTTGCCCCCGATCATGCAAGTGGCCCTCCTCTGGAGCCTCTCAATTTTGTCCACATCCCTCCTGAAGTGCAGCACCCAGAACTGGACACAGTACTCCAACTGCAGTCTGACCAGCGTCGCATAGAGGGGAAGGATCACCTCCTTGGACATTCTCATGAGGCATCAGTGGATGCATGACAAGGTGTAGTTAGCCTTCCTGACCACGCCCCCACATTGGCGGCCCATGTTCATTTTGGAATCAATAATGATTCTTGAACAAGAGTCAAGATAAATCTCCTAACATGTTCTTAGATGAGCATCAGAGGGACACCATCCCACCAGCTGGTGACGCTGACTTGGTGCAGCGTCCCTTGGATGGAATGGATGTGTTTAAGTTGGCAGGCTCAGATAAGCTGCATCTGAGAGTACTGAAGAAATTGGCCAGCGTCATAGCAGAAGCACTGGCACGGCTATTTGAGCACTTGTGGTGATTGGGTCAGGTCCCTGAGGACTGGAAAAAGGCCAGTGTGGTCCCTATTTTCAAGAAGGGGAGAAAGGAGGACCTGAGTAATTACAGGCCAGTCAGTGATGCCTCCATCCCTGGAAAAGTCTTTGAAAAGATTATTAAGGATCATATTTGTGGGAGTCCAGCAGGAAAAATAATGCAGCAGGGCAACCAGCATGGATTTGTAGCAGGTAGATCATGCCTGACTAATCTGGTTTTGTTTTATGACCATGTCACCAAATGTTTAGACCCAGGAATAGAGGTGGATGTCATTTTCCTGGATTTTAGGAAGGCTTTCGATATGGTATCTCATCCCATTCTCATAAATAAATTAAGAAGCTGTGACTTAGATATTTACACAGTCCAGTGGGTGGCAAATTATCTGGGGGGTTGCACCCAGAGAGTGGTAGTAGATGGGTCGGTATCCACCTGGAAGGAGGTGGGTAGTGAGGTCCCACAAGGCTCAGTCCTTGGACCTGTATTCTTCAACGTCTTCATCAGTGACTTGGATGTGGGTGTGAAGTGTACTCTGTCCAAGTTTGCAGATGATACTAAATTGTGGGGTGAACTGAAAACTCCAGAGGGTAGGGAATGATTGCAGGAGGATCTGGACAGGTTGGAAAAGTGGGCAGAACACAATAGGATGCAGAGTAACAAGGACAAATACAGAGTGCTGCACCTAGGGCATAAAAATATCCAGTACACCTACTAACTAGAAAATTACCCTCTCAGCTGCACAGAATCGGAAAGGAATCTCAGTCATAGTGGACTCCAGAATGAACATGAGTCGTCAGTGTGACAAAATCATCAGCAAAGCTAACTGCATTTTATCATGCATCAGTAGATTCACGACAAATAGATCCAAGGAGGTGATACTTCCCCTCTATGCAGTATTGGTCATGCCACAGTAGGAGTACTGCGTCCAATTTTGGGTGCTGTACTTTAAGAAGGATGTGAATAGCCTCAAGAGGGTCCAGAGGAAGGTCACTCATTTGGTTAAGGGTTTACAGGCCAAGCCCTATGAGAAGAGACTAAGGGCCTGGACCTCTTCAGCTTTCGCAAGAGAAGACTGAGAAATGATCTTGTGGCTGCCTACAAATTCATTAGCGGGGTGCAGAAAGGGCTCGCAGATGCTCTGTTCACCAGGACGTCTCTTGGGGTAACAAGGAACAATGGTCACAAACTGACAGAGAACAGATTTAGGCTAGATATCAGGAAAAACTTCTTCATGGTAAGGGCAGCCAGAATTTGGAATGGGCTTTCAAGGGAGATGGTGCTCTCCCCTACCTTGGGGGGTCTTGAAGAGAAGACTGGATCTGGTTGGGGTCATCTGATCCTAGCACCTTTTCCTGCCTAGGCAGAGGCTCGGACTTGATGATGGTACACCCAGTATTTACAAATTTACCCCTCTCCCATACAATGAATTGTTCTCCAGTTGAGCCTGATTTCTGTGAACAAATTCATTGCCCACATTTGTTGGAGAGTTTGGGAAGAAAGGTTTCAGGCTGTGGGGGCATTTGAAAGGGGTGCCCACTTGGGAGTGAGGGAGAGAGGGCAAAATTAGATGCCATTGTCACCCTAGCTGTTACTGTTGTACAGGGTAAAGACCTGTCCTGTTATACCTCTGGTTTGAAATGAATGATTCACTGAAATATCCATTTTAAAGGCACAAATATGAGGAACAAATCCTGCTTCCTTTGCTCAAACAAGGAGTCCCACTAAAGTCATCACAATTCAGTGGTTTCATGTTGTTGTAAATAGTAGTTCTAGCATAGTCATAGGTACTTTCTGTTACTCAGAGGAATGAGGTGAGTGAGATTTGTTTCTAGCAAAATGATTCAAAGAGGTTTTTAAAAAATATTTCAGATTAAAACCATAGGATAATAAGGTATCGCAGTTAATTCTTAATTGTGCTTAATCACAATTAATGATGCAAGAGACAGCACTGCACACTCAAACCTGCAGGTCCTTTTGGCCATGTGTATGTCTGGCCAATACAAATGCAAACAGGAAAGGCTTAAGGAGGGGGGGTCTACATGATGTATCAGGTTTCACTGGATTCCCATGAGCTAGAATCTGGAGAGTGACGGGAATGTCTTCTCTTGAAAGCACCTTGCCACTACAATGCCAGAAAGTATATTGAAATCGCCTGGGTGTCTGGCAGTGGAACAAGCACAGAGGAGCTTTTTTCTGCCAGATTGTAATTTGCAGTAAGCATATGCATTTGTAATCCAGTTTAATCTATCCAGGTTGTTATGTCATATTCATCACTGAGTTCTATCAATGGAAACACTGACACTTCTGTCACTACAGAATGCCTCTGTCTCATCACAATCATTCTAATGACTTGTCACTAGATTTTATTTAAGTAACAAAACACTGAACAAGCCAAAATTGCTGAGTCCAATGGAGTGATGCTAGGGTGAAGTAGCTATCTCAGAACTTTAAGGATACAAGCTGATGATTTCAAATATCAGTGGTAAATAAAGGTAGGCAAGGCAAACATTGTAAAAAATACTTAGAATTTTCCTTATTTTTTAAAACAATTTCACAATGATAGAAAGTATATTTCAAATTATTAGGAGTTACGTATTCAATTGGGAAAAAGAAACAGCTCAGTGACCTATATATCTGATCATACCAGCTCACATTTTGAATTGAAAATGGATACAAATTAATTTGGAGCTGTCTTTAATCACAAAAAATAACTGAAGCAGTATATCTGTAAGAAATTAAAAGGTATATGATACTAGCATTTCCTAAATGTGATCGGCTGCCCAATTATACTTTTACAATCTTATATATATCTTCAACCAAATCACATAAAAAATACACAAATGAAGAAATAATTTTAAGTTGTTATTACAGTGGCTTGACTTTTAAAAATTAAAATTGCTTGTATTCCTAATACACACAGTATCTGGCACAGCGTAATGTACGGAGATGGTATATATTTTGAAACATAAATACTACATTTAGAGTTTAAATAGTTATTCTTTTTGTACTGTAAGTTATTTGGAAGGAAAATTACAATTCTAAATATAGTTTAAGAGCACATGCATATCTATTTCTTTATGGATATTTATTATACATCCTATTTTTATATTCCATTTGGGAAAGGTCATATCTGGTTTAACTTTGGAATTTCCCTTTATGAAGCAGAGATATGTGTAGCCACTCAAAAACAGGAAGGGGTTAAAATTTCTCTTGAACTTAACAGCAATATTAGTGTGGGGTTGAAAATGCTAGCTTGCTGATTGATGGGTTCATATGGGGCGACCTTCACATTAGCAACGCGACTTTGGTTGCTAGGTAAACACGGGCAGATGAATCCAGCTCTAGTGATTTGCAGTAGTGACGGATGGCAAAGGTATTTCTGATCCATATCACAGCATGAGGATCCCATGAAAATGGCTTGGCACGTAATGGAAAGTATTAGATTTGGGTGACAAATAATTACCTGACATCAGCTGAGGTGTCTGCAGAAAGGTTATGCTACAAATAACCAGCATTTACTAACTTTGTTTCTGTGAAGTGATCAAAAAATTATCTATACGCGTATTTTGCTAATATTCAGATTTGCCAGTGATAGATGAAAGCTAATGATCAGGAACATAGACAAAGCTTTACTAATAATTGTATTTCAGTTGCTAATTAGGGGTTTTTTTCTAATAAAGTAAGCACTTTTCCCATTTTTTCTTTTTATTGTTGTAGTTGTATATATTTTCCCAGTGACAACAACGTAGCATTTGGGTAGAGTGTTACTTAAAGCTAGTTTTCTGTTTTCTTTGTGTCTGAAGAGCTTTCATTCAAAATTTATCATCTGCTTCCTTTATCTCCTTGATCTGGTCCTTTGCAATAATTCAGGATTTTAAATGATGCATGCTCACTCCTAGTCACAGTAGCTGTCCTTTCTTTTGAAGTGAAAATACCACATTTTCTCATATACAACATATATAATATAAATCTTGTTTTTGAAAGGCAGAATGAAGATTTTTTTCTATAGTTATGGATGCACAGAACAGGGACAGAGGCTAATCTTTATCTGACACCTCCCCCCACCCCCGTTTCCTGCTTAACTAAAGCTGAAACAATAGCTGCTCATGAAGAGTGGTTTCCATGGGTGGATCATTGATTTTGAAAAGAGCTAGAGAGCCTCCAAAGTTATGAGACCAGGAGCAAATAGGAGGAGAGACACCAGCAGCAGTTAGCAGACAGCAAAACTGCCCTTAGAAAGGCTTGATTAGTGGACCATCAAAACTGTTAAAAAAGAGAGCTGACTGTAAACACCTCTGGAGTAAAGAACAATGAGCCCTCTAACTAACAGATTCCCTCAGATGTCTGAATAGTAATGCAACAGCTATTGTATTGTGGAAGAGGAATCAATGCAGGTGCTTCTCTCTCAGGCAGAAAATCAGCTTCCCCACTTAATACGTGCACCACAAGTTTGGGGGACTGATTTCAGGGGGAAAGGTGGATAAAGAATGTGAAAAAATACCATAGTTGACTCTTAGAAATGTTGCTGCAGACACATGTTGAGAAAACTATGAACACTTTATGCCAGTGATGTCGAACTGCCTTGGCTCATCCAGGCTGTATGCAGACCATGGGGCTTCTTGTGACCTGGTTCCAGACTGAGTGGTGGTAACAGAGCAAGCAGCAGCAATGTTAACTGTCACAGGTTCATGAGCTAAGAGGATTAACGTACCCATTGCTTGCTTCTCTGCAAATGACACACATCCCCAGTGGTGTTCCATATGTCAGGATACAGAAGTGCCCTGCACCAAATGCTTACCCCTCCCCCTCAAATTTTCAGTCCTTCCAGGAAGTCCCACAGCACTGGCACCTCTGAATTATACCATCACCCTCATTGCTGAGTGTTATGTCTGCAAATGAATGTCCTCAGTGTGTGATGTGTTTGGAATATAATGGAATTTTTCCCCTTCTCTGCTGTGTTATCATGCTCCACTGGGTGAAGATGGTGTGTGAGTATGTATATAATACAAGCTCAATAACTACATTGGTGGCATGTGACATTTCCCTAAGATAGTGTGTCATGTGTGTTTTTCTGTTGTGATATGAAGCTTATATCTCTTTTTGAACTTCTTTCCTCAGAGGTAGATGTATTTGATTGGTGGATCAATGTTTCTTTTTTTGTAGGGTATTTGTAGGGTCATTTGATTCCTCTTCTCCATTATACAGGAGAACCAAAAGAGCACAAATTCTGGTCAGGTGCAACTGCTCAGTACAGGGTAGAAGTGAATTCTACATAGCATAGTGCCATGGACAATGGATTCTGATCTTTGAGAGCACCATAAGGATAGAGCTCTCTGGGATGTCAGCCAGCAAGGAGAAAAATGGGTTTCATCTGGCTTCATCGCAAAATACACCCTGGAAGTGTGCATGGGTTTTTCCTCCTTTTTGGAGTTGCCTGTCAAGGGGCTGTCTGGCTTGGCTGCCAAATCAGGCCTGTGTATTTAAGACTCTTAGAGCATACTGTAAAGATGTTTCTTAGGCTAAGTACAGTTCCCTCCCTGTGAAGAATTGCTAAACATAATCTATTCTTATTGCCCTGAACCCTTCTCCTCTGCACACCCACTAATCTCAGTATTCTTCCATCTTCTTTGTTTCTGTTTTTGTTTCATAGTTGGTAGAGTCAGAAGAGACCTGAGCAGATCATCGAGTATGACCCCCTGCCATGGGCAGGAAAGAATACTGGGGTCAAATGACCCTGGCAAGATGTCTTTCTAGCCTCCTTTTGAAGACCCCCAGGGTAGGAGCAAGCACCGCTTCCCTTGGAAGTTGGTTTCAGATCCTAGGTGCCCTGACTGTGAAGTAGTGCCTCCTGATATCTAGCCTGAATCTACTCTCCATCAACTTATGGCCGTTATTCATTGTTACTCCCAGTAGTCTCAGGGGAACAGGGACTCTCCCATTGCCTGTTTACAGATGGCCACCAGAGCCCCTCTCAGCCTCCTCTTGTGGAGGCCGAACAGGTTCAGGTCTTGTAGCCTCTCCTCATAGGGCCTGCCCTGCTGCCCCCAATCATGTGAGTGGCCCTCCCCTGGACCCTCTCCATGTTGTCCACCATCCCTCCTGAAGTGTGGCACCCAGAACTGGATGCAGTACTTCAACTACGACCTGACCAATGTCATATAGATGAGGAGGATCACTCCTTGGACCTGCTTATGATGCATCTGTGGATGCATGACAAGGTGTAGTTAGCCTTCCTGACTGCATCCCCACATGGGTGACCCATGTTCGTCTTGGAGTCTATAATGACTCCAAGATCCTTTTCTGCCTCTGTGATGATGAGAAGGGAATTCCCCAGCCTGTAGGTATGCTGCTGGTTCTTTCTCCCTAGGTGCAGTACCTTGCACTTGTCAGTATTGAATCCCATCTTATTCTCATCCGCCAACCCCTGTAACCTGTCCAGATCCAATTGCAGTCTGTCCTCCCTTCTAGCATGCCCATTTCTCCCCACATCTTAGTGTCATCTGCGAATCTGTTGTTGTTGTGTGTGAGATAAACTGGAAAAGAAGTCTTCTCTGAAGGTAATGAGGTTTATAAACATTTTCATCCTTTCATAGCATGGCAGTGCACCTTTGGGTGCCTGCTACTTTAAGGGCTGGAGCTAGGCAGCTGGCAGGTGCTTGATTAGGGCAGCCATTTTAGGACCCAGCACATACAGGCTGGGGCAGCAGTCTGCTGCTAGTAGCCAAAGAGGCAACATCTAGCTGAGCTGTTCAGGGAACATCTTGGAGATAAGGGCAGGATCTATGGGAAGGTTTGGAGGCTAATTGTCCTGGGCATGACCTGAAACTGCCCCCTGCTGGGGAAGGGTGGCCTGGCAAGGCCATTTATGATGGAACAACTCCCAAGAAATGCCAGGCCATTTACCTCCATGGTGAAAGGCTGGTAGGGGTACCTTATCCTCAGCCCCTACTCTTCAGTAGGTAATCATTAGCCTGTGAGAGAGTAGACCTAGTGAGAGGGAACAGAGATGAGCTAGGCATGCCTAGAGAGAGGCACCTAAGCCCTGCAGGGGTGTAGGACCCCAGAGGCCCCAACATAGTGTTAGTGTTGTACTGGAGACCCACACAAAGTAGGGTGAATGGTGATGCCTGAAGGGCTGTGTGTTTGGGGGTGTAGAGTAGGGTCACGCACAAGCAGGCATGACAGGCTACACCAGAAGGGTTTGCAGAGTAGGGTTGCTCGGGTGGTTTGAAGGACTGCACAAAAGTCAACCCCCACAAGATTGAGATAGGAAGGATTTCACTTGGTGAGGGGCCAGGGACAGAGTTAGCCTAGTGTTTGGCACAAGAATGGGTCTGTGTAGAGTAAGGGAGCTTGAGAAAACTGAAGGTGTACATGTGCCATGCCAGAGAGTGAGTAGCAAAGCCTGAAGACCCAGTGGGGTCACTCAAAGGAGCAGGGTAGTAGAGAGTGGCCCAGTGATTGGCAAAATGTAAAAGGCCCCTGTGAGAGAAGGACGGAGGGAGTGTGAGTGTGGAAAATGCCAACAATGGACTGAGTCTGGCCAGGACTGAAGCCAGGAAGTAATAATAATATTCTGGATGCCATCTGTGAGGCATGGGCCATGGTGTAGGGAAGATACAGAGCTGTGGATAGTGCCCCCCCCCCCGGCATCGGGGCAATGAATAGGCAGCCTCCTGCTTGATACATCATGATAACATTCAAGTCATGGCAGGTGAGTCAGGGCAGACTGCCCTAGACAGCAGGGCAGGCTAACTCAAGACCTATCTGTTAGAGGCCCCCTATTACACATAGTTTAGCACCTGCTGCAAAATTGTTCTTCGAGTCATTCTTGCAAGGTTGACCTTAGAGGTAGGCAGTTATATAGCTCCTTTGAAACATAGCTGTGTAGCTTCTAGGGGTGTGTGTAGATGACATGGGCATTAATGTAGAGTGCCTGAAAATTTTAATGCAGTTTTTTTTTTTTGGTGTGGCATATTTGTGTCTGTATGAACAGCAATTTCAAGCAAGTCAAGCCTCATGTGTTATTCCTCACAGATTTCAGTAGGGAGAATCAAATACCAATTTACCATTGCAATGTCTTTCCTTGTATATTGCAGCAGGGGGTGCATGTAAACCAACCCGTCTCCCCAGTCCTCACCCCCAGACTCTCACTTGAAGTTTTGCCCAGGCATGGCCACCCCAAAATCCTTGTCACTTGCACCCACCTATGCTCAGTTGGTCTGGTCTCTCTAGATAAGTATGTGATCCCAAAGACCCTATCGCAATCCCAAAGACATGCCCCATGAATCCTCTCCTCCTGTTCCTTTCCCTTCCCATCCCACCATGTTACAAATATATGTGCTCTTTCTTTTATTTACTATAACTGCCATAATAACTACTATGATGTCATAAAATGTTCAGGGTTTAGAGTAGTGGGTGGGTGGGTGTTTGATGCCGCCTGGTTGATTGGCAATTGCTGTCTATGTTGGTGGTGGCAGCCAGCTCTTCTGGTCTGTTTGTTTGTTTGCTTGCTTGTTTGTTTGTTTGGACTACATTTGCCAGCATTCTCAGCTCATTTATCTTTGTACAGTTTCCAAAGGGGACTCCCATTGGAACCCTCCCATTCCCTGCCCAGGATCCACTGTCAGTCTGTTTGTGCAGTGGCACATATGACTTTTGCAGGTCTATTGTGGAATGTTTTTGAAATGTTTATGAAATCTTTTTGTAAATATGGGTTGCTGTTTGCCTTGGTCCCCCACCTGCCTAGCCCACCAACAGGTATAGTTATCTTTCTCACCCGGAGGGGTGGAGTGATTCAGATGTAGGTGACAGTGTGTAATCCCCCTTTTCTCAATACCACTGACATGAAAGCAGTAAACCCCTGGCCCAGTCCACATTTCCTCCCCCTCTCCGCTGACTGTCCTTCCCTCTGCCCCATGCTGCATGCCCCCTGTATAAAGACAGAGATTTAAAGTATAAATATACTTATAGGCAGCCACCAGGTTCCCCCTGAGCCTGGACTTTTCAGGCTGAAGAGTCCCATAGCTCTGAACCTTTCATCATAAGGCATGTTTTCCTGACCACTTGGCTCTCCTGTGGACTCTCTCAAGTTTCTCCACATCCTTTTAAAATTGTGGAGCCCAGAATTGGATACCATACTCCAGCTGTGGCCTGACCAAGAAGTTTTGTTCACTTTGCCAGCTGCAACATCACATTGGTGGCTCATATTCTTCTTGTGGCCAATCATGACTCCCAAGTCCCTTTCAGCCAGGGTGCCAGCAACCATAGCACTGCCAAGCCTATAAGCATGCTACGGGTTTTTCTTGCCAAAGTGGAGTACCTTGCATTTTTCAGAGCTGAAGTCCATCAGGTTGTCATCTGCCCATTTTCCAAGCCTGTCAAGGTCATCCTGGATCATCATCCTGTCTTTGGGTGTGGATAATTTCCCCAAATTTTGGTGTCATCGGCGAACTTGGCCAGTCCACTCCTGACTCCAATGTCCACATAATTAATGAAGATGTTGAAAAGGATAGGCCCAAGGACAGAGCCTTGAGAGACCCCACTGATCATGGCACACCACAATGATTGACTTCTGTCAACTACCACTCTCTGGGTCCAACCTCGAAGTCAGTTCCCCAGCCAGTGAACTGTGATGTAGCTGAGGCTGCAGTCAGCCAGTTTTTCTGTAAGACAATCATGGGATACCAGCTCGAAAGCTTTTCTAAAGTTGAGATATGATGTTAATCTCTTTTCCCTTGTCCAGGTGATATGTCACTTGGTCATACAAGGAGATGAGATTGGTCAGGCAAGATCAACCTGCAACAAACCCATGCTGGCTATCCCTCAAGAAGTTGCCTTCAGCCAGTTTGTCAAGAATGGTGTCTTTGATTTTTTCCAAGATCTTCCTGGGGATGGAAGTCAGGCTGATGAGCCTGTAGTTCCCCAGATCTACTTTCCTCCCTTTCTTGAAGATTGGCACCACCTTTGCCTTCTTCCAATCTTCTGGTAATTTGCATGAGTGCCATGAGTTCTTGAAGATCCATGCCAGTGGCTGAGCTATGATGCTTGCCAGCTCCTTAAGTACCCTGGGGTGTAAGCTGTCTGGGGCAGCTGACTTGAAGGCATCCAGCCTCTCAAGGTTTTCCTTCACATGGTCAACATTGATGAAGGGTAACAGCTCTCCCTCACCCTGGCCATCACATACCATATTGAGCAGGGGCTGGTGAAAAACTGATAAAAAATACCCATTGAGCAGGTTGGTTTTTTCCTGGGCATCGGTTGCCAATTGACCCATATGTTTTAGCAAGGGTCCAATGTTACCTTTGCTTTTTCTCCGGCTCCACACGTGTCTAAAAAAGGACTTTTTATTGTACTTGATACATTTAGCCAGTTGGAATTCAGTTGTAGCCTTGGCTTTCCTGGTTCACTCCCTATAGGTCTGGACCAGATCCAGCCTTCCATCCTTTATAAACCTTTCTTTTTAGTCACAGGAGGTCCACTAGTTCCCTGCAGAGCCAAGGGGGCTGCCGTGCCCTTTTGCTGCCTTTCTTCTGAGATGGGATAGTCATTGCTTGTGCTTTCAGGATCGCTCCCTTGAGGAACACCCACTCTTCCTGAACTCCCCTCCCCTTAGGGTCACGGTCCCTTAGGGCCACACCAACAAGCCTCCTGAACTTGTCAAAGTCAGCATTCCTGAAGTCAAGGATTTCTGCTTTGCTGACTGAATTTCCAGCTTTATGATGGATGGTGAAGGTGATCTCTCATGGTCGCTGTCTCCCAGTTTCCCTTCGATCGTTAGGTCACTGATTAAGTCATCCCCCATTGCCAGTACCAGGTCAAGCAGCACTTTGCCTCTCATTGGTCCATAGACTTCTTTTGTAAGATAGTGCTCATCCATGTACATAAGGAAGCTTTGCAACCATTCAGATGTGGCTGAGTGCTCTTCCCATGAGATGTCAGAGTAGTTGAAATCTCCCATAACCACACACCTGGAGTGTGCTTCCTCAGCCAGTTTCATGGTGAATTCCTGGTTAAGCTCTTGATCTTGGCTAGGTCTGTAGTAGACCCCCACCATTGTGTCCCCTGTGCCTTGTTTGCCATGGATTTTGACCCAGAGAGTCTCCAATTGTCCCCTCTGGGTGCCAGTGTCTGCTTGCAGGGATGCATAGCTTTCCTTGACATAGAGAGCTACCCCCCCCCCACCTCTTTTGTCAACACAATCTCTCCTGTACAAGGTATAGCCATCTAGACCTGTGGTCCAGTCATAGGTGGAGTCTCACCAGGTCTCCATTATCCCTATGAGATCATAATCCTTTTGGTTTAGCAGGAGGACCAGTTTCTCCTGTTTGTTCCCCAGGCTCCTGGCATTGGTGTACAGGCATGTAGTGTCCCACTGGGGGCCCTTGCCTTTCCTACAGATCGCTCTGGGGCTGGGGTAGGGGGTAGAGGTTTATTTAACATTAAATATAAATTTATTTTAAATTTTATTTTAACATAACCAAGAAAGAGAACAAAGCACTCCTAGGTGTTGTTATCAGCAATATATCCTGCCAGACAATCAATCACTCGCAAGGGCCACCCGAGCAGCCTCTCCTTGAGGATTTCTCCTTGGTCCCTGTGCTGCTGCCTATACATGTCTCTGTCTGGCCCCTGCCTGTCACACTTCTTCTTACCACAAATCCTTGTAAACCTCTCCATGCCTTTCACAGATATTGTGCAGCATGCAGGCTGCCACATCAAAGGCCATGATATTTTCTTACTCCATCTCAAGCCAACATGTAATCACCCTCCATTGTCCATTTAATTGGCAAAATGCACATTCCAGGGCCATCCTGCGACTGTTGTTCAAAACCAACTTCTGTGGGTCAGTGATCTTTCCTCCATAAGGCTTCATGAGCCAGAGCTTTAGCAGGTAGGCAGTGTTCACTAATATAACCAGGAAAACAGTGACACCATTGTTACCAGATTTGCCTGCTACGTTGGGGTGTGCTCATTTATTAGGGCTAGGGTCTTGGTAATTCTACCAATGTGCTGCTTGTGTTACTTGTGTTTCTATACAGAGCTGAATCTCTCCCTTCTGCAAGCCCTCACCCTGAATGGAGCTATCTTGCAGGACTCATTTCAGTGGGGCTGGGTTCCTCCAGTCTCCAAATCAGTCATACACACAAACACACACAGATTAACGTGACATGCCTGACCTGGCCTGGTTGATCAGCATGGACAGGCTGACACCTTCATATGCCAAAAATCAGTTCATCAGAGCAACAATAACTACAGTCAGACACAAGCATACAGTTAAACAGAATACCTCTGAATCCAGCTTGGTGTCCAGATGACACCCTCATGGGCCAGCATTCAGTTCATTAGGGCACGTCTGAGCCAAACTGGGTCAATCAGCCTGTACAAGCCAATCCCCTTATGTGTTTCAAACTCAGCATGTCCCAATCTTTTAGCCTCTTGATGAACAGACTACACAGGGATCTTTAGCTTAGGTAAAAGAAGCGTTGCTGCAGATCAAGTGGGAAAGGAGGAGTAGCGAAGGAAAAATATACCCAGTTACCACCAGTTTGACTATAAAAGTTATTTATTGCTAAGTATATGAAGTGTACAATGGCAGTAATAGACATGCAAAGGAAAAACAAACACAAACAATCACAGTATTACCCTGGTTTCACTAAGTATTTGGAGAAACTTAGCTCAAGCTTAACTAATACAGTTCAGGTTCAGAAATCTATGCTTAGAGAGAGAGAAAAGAGAGAGAAAGAGCTGGAATCTCACCAGTCCAAGGTACTCAGGTTGCAAAGCTGACAGGTTAAAGTTCTCAGCACGATCCTTGAAGGGAGATGATCTGCTTCCTTCAGCCTCTCCAGAAGAAAGGGAGTGGTGTCAGCACACACACTGCTGCTTCTTTTACAGATTTTTATACCCTCAGTTCAGCTTCTTTCAAGCATTCTCAATAGTGTAAATTAAATTGTCTTTTCTACTGACAAGGGGTTATCTGTTTGGAACATCTCAGGAAACTGACTGATACTCAGGAAACACCTACTTGGGAGCCAGCTTGACATTCCTATGGATAGCCCATATACTTGATGGGATATCTCTTGGTGTCTTCAGAAACAATAGATTGCAGCATCAGGGTTTGGATTTTTACTTGCTGTGAGCAAGCCTCAGCTTAGCATGACTTTTCCAGATCTTACTATAGTCTTTTAACAGACTTAAGGCAATTATTGAAGTGTTCATAACCTGTTGTGGAGAGGACTTCCGCCAGTCATCCCGGGAAAAGTATGGCAACACTTGTGGACAGAGCTCCAACGGGCTGGACGCTGTGATGAACCCTGTACCATTGTTCAAATGTTGCCCATACCCCCTCTGACTCAGTCTATTGTCTCAGCATTCCCTAACCTGGCAACCAAGTTGTAGCCAATTAAGTTTACATAGGCCTCCCATAGTGGGACCGGGGAATGTACAGCCCGAGATGCCCATTAAATTTACTTCTGCTCAGAGGTGTGTGTGTGTGGGGTGGGGAAAGTCCTTTGTAACTCCAGATTAGAACCGGTCTGATAAATGCTGAGCTGGGTGTGTGAGTTGATTTGCATTTGGAGCACAGATTCCCCATCATGCAGTGCTCCCCTGCTTCACTGATCCCAGAATTCACTGCAGTTTCTGCTTCAGGCTTTCTGTTCTCCATCTCTCGTGTAAATGAATGGACATCTGTTCCCATCTCAGATGCAAATGAGACCTAGGGCAGTTGTGTCACTTTTGTCACCCTTATCTGGAGGGTTTTAGGTGTGTCTCTCACTGCATCTTAATCAGTTTCTGTTTAGGTGTGTGGGCAGGGATTCTTTGTGAGTCAGACAGTCTATGTCCTGTGTCAGGGTTCCCCAAGAACATGGAGCTGACAGGTAACAATTCCCCCCATTGATGGGGTGCTTGCATTGAGCTAGTATCCCCATCACATCTTTGCTCCATGGTACTGGTTCTGATCTTCTATCCATTGCAATCGTCGCATCAGTCTCTGGATCCAGCAAACTAGTAGCATCAGACCAATCACTAGTATAATTTGAAAACTAATAATTATTACAATGGGGTGAAGCATGACATTTAAAAGTCCTGTTGCATTGGGACTCCACCCAAACAAAACCTCCCACCAGGAATGATGGCCTGCATTTTTAACTGTAGCTGCTAGCTTAGAGATCTCCTGATTGTGGTGCTGAAGCTTGAGTTTGCCATTCTCTCCCAAAGTTTTGAGTCTTTGCAGTTCAGCTTGTAAAGACAGATGAGTTAATAGGTTCTTAACGGTGATGAGACCCATTCCTAGTAAAATGAGGGACACCTCTTTGTAGAGCTCAGGGTAAGCATTCAAATGTTGTATGGTTCATATAGGTACAGTAAACTTAAGATCACAAGTAACAATGGTGGTTACATTACAGAAACAATGATTAATATAAGGCACCATGGGTTGAATCCAATATCCATTAATTAACACAATATCACATCTTGTTCTCATGCACACATGGTTTACCCACATAAACAATAGCGGATTCCCTTTCTTGGATAACATTTCAGGAACAGTGAGACTTGTTCTTAGGTTGTGGAAGAAAACATTCATCATGCTCCTCCAAAGCTTGGTCTTCACAGATGTAACCCAAACCTTCTTTTCTCCTACACCCTTTTACATTTACTGTTTTCCATGCGTTATCTTTCTGCCAGGCCCAAGTGTTATGATCCCTGGAGTACATCACTGAGCTATCATCAATTTGTAATCCTAATGGGACAACAAGAACATGGAGCTGAGAGGTAACACCATGGATCACTTCCTCCTCCACACTGAGTGCATAGTGTCCTTTCTGCACAAGGCCAGGCAAAGGGGAGTTTCTGAACACATGCTCATCATGTGTGCTGCCAGCCCACCAAGTATAAATGTTCATGAACCAGCCCCAGTGGTCCACCATGGCTTGCAGAATCACAGAAGCATATCCTTTCCTGTTTGTGATAGCCCTTCCGCTTCTGCAGGGCACAGCACTGGGATGTGTGTGCTGTCTAAAGCCCCCATGCAGTTGTGGAACCCCTTCTCATTAAAGCCATCTATGACTTCCTGCAGATTCACTAGGTGGATAATTTTGTTTGCGGTGATCTCCTTTACAAGATGGCATACCTCATGAGTTGCCAACCTGACTGTCCAGGCAGCCATGTCAAACTGGTTTGTGATGTAGTGGAGTCTGGATGCGCTGGCCAGTTTCATGATAGCCGTTGCAACCCTCTTGTCTGGCAAGATGGCCTGATACATGTCAGTGCCCTGCCTTGCAATGTGAGAAGCCAGCATTGAGATGATATGATAGAATGTCTCCCTTTTCATTCAGAATATCTTCACCCACTGCTGGTCATTTCAAGTGGTCAGCACAATTCACTCCCACCAGTCCAAGCTGACTGTTACACCGTGAGAATAATGATCCTCCTCAGGTTTCTCAACAGATCCCAGTCATCCTCCACTTCTTTGCTTCCCTCTGGGTATTCCACCTCCTCTGGGTATCTGTATCTTCTTATTTTTATTGCTGTTAATCTTACTGTGAAACCAGTAGCACACATTGCCATTGAATAGTCTGCCATCATTATCCTTCTCAAGTAGTGTAGCCAAGATCCCCAGCTAAGCAGCATTTGCAGAACCAGTATTGCCTCCTCCTCTTCCTCTTCCTGATCACCTATGTCCTCCATATTCTCCATGTCAGAGGACTCTTCACTGCATTGTTCTCCATTTTGCCCCTATCTCTCAGCAGCAGTGACTTCTTACCCCTCCTCTGTACCAAGCATGGGGCTGGGACTGTAGGGTGCTCTGTGGTCTGGAGCTTGGTGTAGCTGCTTTTTCAACAAATCACCCCAGGGCATTGGGGCTTTTGCACATCCATTTAATCCTAAAATAAGCAGCCACCGGAGTTCTGATGTAATCGAGCTTGCAAAGAAAAAAAGGTTTTTCCTTCTCCACTCCTGGTAATGTAGGTTACTCAAAACTTTTGCCACTTCATGGAAAACAGGCAATAAAATCATTTTGCACAAGGAGGTTGGTAGATGTCATCGGTTTTTGCAAGCTTCTGGACCATTAAGCAGCCATCCCAAAAGACAACGGCCTTATTTAGCCCATGCTTAACCCCATCACCAGGTCCTTGTTGGTAAACAGGGTGCTTCATCACCTTTGGCTGTTTTGACACTTACAGGTAATGACTTCACAATCCTTGGAACTTTCTCAGACCCTAATGCAAGCACAGTCTGAGTATAAAGGTGCCCCCCACCCAAATTTTGACAGCTACCTCTCATAAACCACTTGTGCTGTTCACCATGAATTACTTTGCCATGTCTCAGAAAGCCAAGGCCAGCAGTATGGAGCCAACAGCCCAGGAGGCTGATACCTCCAATGCCTATGGACCCAACTGGACCTGGGAAGAACTGGGGAACTTAATCTACATTTGGCTGGAGTAAAGGATCATAGAGAGGCTGGAAAGTAGGAGGAATAAGCCTGTTTATGTCGAGATCACAAAAGGCATGCAGGTGTGAGGACACAATTGTGACTGGTACAAGATCAAGTCCCTGAGATCAGCGTTTTACTGAGCCAAAGATGCAAACTCCTGTTCTTGGGCAGGTCACACAATTGCTGCCTTCTATGACAAGCTGTCCATGATTGTCTCCAAGGATGCAGGTGACAATCCAGATATGGAGACTTTCAGCACCTGGGTTGGGCAGGAGGAGGGAGGAGAAGGTGGTAGGAGCCCCTCCTGAGTGTGAAACCATGAGTATGTCTCAGCTGGATGGAGACTACTCCCTGATCCATGATGACCCTGACAGTCAGTAAGATTCATCAGTCACAATTCACTTAGTGGCAGTTTCCCCCTCCATTCTATGGAATAGCATGGATGAAATGGAGGAGGTGGAGGGTCGTGAAGAAACCCACATGGCCAGGCCATCATCTACTGCTCCCAAGACCCAAGAACATACTGGACCATGTAAGTGTCTCATAATGTACCTCTTGCCACCGCCAGGCAAAGCCTGGGTTCATATTGGTTAGGTTTGAGGTGCCAGGTGAGGAAGAGGGGGGAGAAATTCATGTGTCACTGTAGGTGGGTCACCATGCTCTTTCAGTGGTGGTGCATGATGACAACATAATTATTTTCTTTAATTTTTTGCAGCTAGTATGGGCAGTGCCAGCCATTGACCTGTTTCTGAAGAGGGTACTTGTAAATTCTGGGCAGTATGAGTGATTCTCCCCTGTTTCAGGGTCTGTTTTTGTGCCTGCTGGTATTTTCTGCACTGCATGGTGGAGGGCATGAAGACTGTGTATTTTTCTCCTCTTGGGGAGAAAGGAACCATTGCTTTTTTTCTTTGTTAATCATCCACCATGACCCATGGCCACCCACAATGGACCCCAGCTAACATTACAGAAGAGCGCTGCAGAGATTTTTGCAGCAGGCAGCTATGGTCCCACAAAAGATCGCTCAAGGTTTTGGCAGAATTGTCACTAGCCAGAGCAGAATGCACATATGCCTGGCAGGAGAAACTCCTTGAGTTGAGGCATAAGGATGATTCTATCATGGAGAAATTGTGAGACAGCATGTGGGAGTTCAAAGACATGTTCACTGAGTACCATGTTGAATTACAGAACTCACAGGAAGATTTCAGTGATACCTTTGACAGTGTGCAGAATTACCTCTTAAATAAGTGGGTACCATGCCTGAAAGGGAAATTTGGTCCTCTTGGCTTGCCTCTGTGCAGGAAAAACTGGCATGGAGACTTACAGATGAGCCTGTTCCCCCTAACTCAATGTTGTCATGGGAGGGCCCTACAACTGGCAGCAGAGCCAGGAGGGCACCACTATGTTTCAGGGAGACAGGGGCAATTCAGGGTTGGGGGAGGTAAAGAATCCCAAGTAACTACTTATAAGACTATGTTCCAAATAATAAAACCTCATAGTTTCCTAGCTTCCTGTGTCTGCCTCCATATCTTACCCTTAGAGGGTGTGATGGCCAGAACCAAAGAAATTAATAAGCAATAAATATATGCTTCTTAGAGGCATTTGGAATTTTTGTCTAACATAAAGCTTGTAAGTTTGTAACCCACAAATGTAACTTGCCTGTCATACGTTTAACCAGAGTGATAAAACTAACTGTTTGTGGAACTGATTGAACCTCAAAGACAAAGCTATAGCCGTAAGATTATCTGACCTAACAGTTTTTGCTCAGAGTTCAGCCTTGATGATAAAAACTGGATTCAACCACCTGGCATACCCAGCACATTTCAGGAAAGCACATCTCAAGAAAGGATAGTCAGAGAAATATAAAGCGGTTGGATTTAGGTGGAATAATGTTAATTTTAAATCTAAAAATGCTGCATTGTAATTTGTTTATTGGTTAAACCCAAGTTTGGGTAGTAACCTTGTATGATAATTTTTAACACCTTTTAATCTCATAAGGTAATCATTATAGGGCAAGATTGTGAGTGGCTCTAAAATTAACAGATTAGCATAAGACTAGGTACAAAAAGCACATGTGTCAAGTGACCAGCAGAAAGGAGGGAACAGAACGGTAATTTCCATTCCCGGACCCCGAACTCCTGGTGTGAGTGAGGATTGGATCCTGATCAAGGGATCTCCCCCAGTAATCCCTCCGACAGCATCAATTGGGGATGCCTGACTTCGCTGGAATCACTTGGCACGCACCTGGCATTGAGGGACTATCAATAAGTTGCCAACCCATGTCTGTCTATTTGTTGTTTTGAACAGCCCAGTGGCTGATACCCTTGCAGTGACCAGTTGGCCTGCGACAGATTAATCCATCTATCTGTTGTTATTATTAACCATTAGCTCTTTAATATTGCATTATCTTCTTATCATATTTATCTTTCTGTTAACTGTTGCGTGTGTGTAAGTTATAATAAATTTGCCTTTGCTTCACTCCCAACTATGCCTCCTTGATCCCGAACCAAGCAACCCAGGGCTGATACAGTTACAGCACCCAGTCAGCCTGCAACTAAATTGACACACTCACAAGTGCCCAGCTGGCCTGTGACAGTGGGGAAGGTGAATTTCGTTCATTGTTTTGGTTAATTTCTCTGCTCATTTTTCCTGCCACTTACTTCATAGGGCATGGGGGGGAGGGGTTGACAATCTCTCTTGCACTGGTACATAGGGGGGCTCTGAAGGTAAACAGGGGGGCTGCTTGGATAGGTTGCAACACACAACTGCTGGCCTACACACTAGCATTTCGCAAACCCAGCACCCACTCTGCAAAGACACTTCAGAGGTCATATTGCTTCTGATTTCACTTCCCTTAGCTGGGAGAATGGAAGTGGTGTTCCAGTAGCCTGGCTTGCTTTTTGGCAAGCCACTGGCCACTTTACACAGTTGGCTACAGGGGTTGTTGCCTTCCCAGTCTGGTCTGCCTATGGTGTGTGGTGGTGATGCTCTTTGGCTGACCCTTTACAACCCTTGAATTTTCCCTAGACCAAAGCTTTGTAAATGCGCTTTTTCAGCATTCATTTTGCACTGTTTTCCAGCCATGTCTTGAGGATACTACAGGCTGATCAAGTGGGGTGCAGTGCAGTGAAGCTTCAAGTGCAATTTGATGCCCATACCTCTGTGACATGCAACTTGAAAGAGTACATGGTGACGTTCTCCACGTCACCTTTGGTAAGTGACACCTGACACTTGTCTGTGCCCTGAGGGTGGAAAGTTCATCCCTAGGAGGGCATGAATAGAAATGCCCACTCTAGGCATAATGCTATGGGAGCCTCGCAGAGACGGGCATAGTGGGTGTGGTGACTCCTCAGAGCTGCCACCAGCCTTATATCTGGACAGTCACCAACTCCCCTCCCCTCCCCCCCACCTCCCCACCATCACAGTGGCTCTGCATGAGGTAGGACAGGGAGTAACTTGCCTGTGGCCCTTTATCCTGATAGTATCACCTTGATAGGGTCATCTCTGGTTGAGGTGCAATCTCTGCATTGTTTAGTTCACATTTATTGTAAACAAGACTGGTTGGATTTTATGAGTTTGAAGGAAGGTACACCAGGTGCAAAAGAGACAAGAAAACAAATTCCAGTGCTCTTTCTATACTCCCTCCCTCCTGTTTCCATTTCCCCTTGCACTGCTAGCTACAGGGTGGTCAATCCCCGTGTGTGTGGCAAGATGCAGAAGAGAAGAGGCAGCATGAGAAGATGAAGAGGATGAGAACACTTTCTTCAAGATGTTCTTAACAACTGAATTACTATATATATTATACTGTGTATTATAATTATTGTTGACTTTCATCCTATAGACCTGTGTAGACAGATAATACTAATAATAGGAGTCAATAACAATATTGATTCCGTTAGCAATATATTAGTATGAGCTTATAATAATATCAATATTACTGATATTAGATTATAATATACTATTATAACTATATTTCTATGTTAGTCTAATGATATCTATAATATAATATTAATGATGATTTATTTATATATATGATATAGACTTTTGTCATATACACGTACAATAACTTTTCCACTCCTTATGATGAGACAGCAAATACTGAGCATAAGGCAGGTTATTATGCACTGTTCCTCCCACCTTATTTCCCCATGGCAGGGGGGAGAAGCAGGTTGCGCCTCACTGGCCACCTCCTGGTTCCTGGCCGTAATGATCAAGCTCCTCCCTAGGTCCTCCTATTTGCATCTCCTGCAGCTCCTCATGCTACTGCCGTGGCCCCTGCCACTCTCCACACTGCTCCCTATGGCCCCTGCCATTCTCACTGCCACTGCCACAGCCTCCACAGCTCCCTGACACTGCTGTGGCCTCTGCCACTCCCTATGGTCCCCACCACAGCCTCCACCACTCCCTGCAGCTCCTACCACTTCCCATAGCACTCCCTGCAGCCTCCATTGCTTCCCAGACCTCTCCCTGTGCTCCCTGCCACTCACCAGTGCTGCAGCCCCCGCTGCTTGCTATGCCAGTCCCCACAGCCCCTGTGGCACTCACCGCTGCCACTTCCCCCACCACCGCTTCCCCCAACACCGCTGCTTCCCTCTTCCTCCCCACCTGCCCACTGCTTCCTGCCTTAGCTCTAGGCCAGCCTGATCAGAACCATGGGGTTCCCGGCTTCTGGGCAATTTGCAGTGGTTTCCCCACTCTCTCCATCTGATCTTATCTTACTTTCCACTCAGACAGAGGGAGGTGGGGAACATCTCCAGGGGCATGAGGTCAGAAGCTGGAGGCTGATGGATGGGGGTGGGATGGGGTGGGGGACTAGGGATGGGGTGGAGCTGGGCTGAACTTTCTCCTCTGCTTCTGGGTCCTGAAACAGGCTCCCCCTGGGTCCTACTGGTGCTGGCTGCCTGTCATTTTTGACAGGCAGCCAGGGGCAGATAAAAATTAAGTTTCTAAAATTTTTAGGGGCCCTGTGGGCTGGATAGAATGGCCTGGTGAGACAGATGCAGCCTGCAGGCTGTATTTTGCCCACCCCGGACTATGCTGTATGAAGTATAGCATTGAGGGGAGTCATGTTCATTGGGCGACCATCCCCACAAGCAGTAGCCTGCTATCAAGTGACTATTGCTGTAAATAAGCACATAAACAAACATGTAATAACTATTTAATGAATGCTTTGCTTTAGAATGTAAATAAGTATATTATTAAGTAATTACATAGAAACATAAATAAATAGACACCTAATTTCCCTCTCTGTCTCCCTCTAGCACCTGGTGGTCTCAACCCCCTGCTTCTTGCTTGGGAAAAACCTTCCTGACTTCACACACTGTAACTTTGAAATTCTTGACAGCCACAACTGCAGCTGAGCTTTTTGTCTCCTTGAGTTTCTTCTCTAAGTTGGGTTGGCCTTCTTCTCAGGTGCTTTTTCCCCTGCTCAGCCACTGACCAGTTTTTATGGCTAAAAAATGTCTCCCTTACTCAATATAACTTTTGAATTCTTGCTGGCCACAAAGGAAACTGAACCTTCTGTCTCCTTGGGTTTCATCTGTGAATCTGAATCCACATTTCTTCTCTGAAACCTCCATCAAAATGCTGGCTGCACACTAGCCCTGGACCAGCATTTCACCTCCCCCCACTAACAGTCCACCCTACAAATATTTCCAGTGATGGCATGACTCCATGAAACCCCCAAGCAAAGCATCACCATGCTGAGGTGGGCATGGTCATCAGCTCCCTGAAAAACATCCCACCCACCCCACATTGGCCAGGCATGCCAATTCTGCCTATCAAATAAAACATAACACATAGATAGGCCAAAAAAAAAACCCAAAACAGGATGAGGGAGCTGCCTGCCTGCCACCCTGCCTCTGGCCCTCCACTCATGCAGCCCTTCATCCATGCATCCCTCCCTCTCTGCCTCCTAGGTTTGGGCTATGGAATTTCGTCTGACTCAGCCAGCTAGCTGAGTTGGGTGAAATCCAGTGGGGAAAACCCTCCTGGGACTCTTTGGGCCCATGCCTAACCCCCCACCCTTCCCAATCACCCACCCACCCATTTTCTGTCCATCTGACCCTCCACGCACACATCCCTCCAACCATGCATCACTCCCTCCCTGCCTCCCTCCCTAAACTTTGTGGCCAGCCAAAATTTGGAAGTTACTATGTGTGAAGAAGATTAGCCCTGGGCAGGCCTTAGGTATAGGCTATGGGATTTCACCTGACTCAGTCAGCCATTTCAGTTGGGAAAAATCCCACTAATAAAACCCGCCTTGGGTTAACCCACTGAGAATGCCAATGAGAAAACCCTCCTGCATGCAGTCTTTTTACAAGAATGTACCCACATGACTGAGTCCCAATTTTGCCTATCAAAGTAAACATCACACATTTTAGAGAGCAAAAATTAAACTTTAAAAAGGTGAGAAAAGGTGAGTGTTGTGCATTTATTTGTATTAAAAAAGGGATAGTTAAAAATAATTTAAATAATGTAATATTTAAATAATGATTATTGAATAATTTAAATAATAATAATGAATTACAATAATAATTACAGAAATAATATACAAGATGGGGATTTTTACTTCCCTCAGCACCTTTATAATATAAAATAAAAGTATATTTATACAGAAATAAAATATATATAATGACATAAAATAATAATATATAATATATAAAGATAAAACAAATAGAATGTAAACAATTATAAAGAACTACTATCAAAATACTCTATGAAAATATATTAAAACTATGCAGAGCTCTGGACAGGACTGAAAATTTTCTTTACTGCTCTTTTTTTTTTTTTGTACTTAATTTAAGCTTGTCCCCATCCCTGGTGATTTCTTCCCAAGAAAGTTTTCTTCAGGGAGAAAAGAGGAAGGGGGGGGGTGGAGCACAATAAAAAAACCCCCGATACTTGCCCCTCCCTCCCAAGGTCTTGGGGACATATTACCTAAATATGACCCATGATGCAGCATATCCTGGCCGGCAGGTCTGGCAGCCAGCATCCTGCTTTCATTGTGGTTCTCAAGATGGAATGTGAAGGCCAGAAGGTTTGCAATATTGAAGGATGTCATGTAGCCACTGACTCCAAAGTTTCAAATGAGTTGCAAAACACTTACCATTCCAGGGATGCTGCTGGTGCTGTCCTCAGGAGCTATGCCCACTGCAGTGGGCACACACAGTGCAGGGCATGAGTGAAGCTGGGTTGGGGGCGTAGCTGGAGGATACATGGGGGCAGGAGGACATAGACTATAGGTGGTGGGGAAGACAAATTAAGAGGGGGTAGTATACTGCTTGGGCTCTGGTTGGGGTACATAATAACCCTCCTCCACCATCCTATGGCTACAGCTCATCTGCCTGTGGCCACTGTATGTGAGGGAGAGGGACGTAATGAGTGAAAGTAAAGCAAAAAACAAACCAACAGCCGCACCTACTGGCTAGAGGCAGAGACACAATGCCACCTGGTGGTAAACAGGATTAATTATAAGTCTTTGCGTTGATGGCTGTGCGCATGAAAAAATTCCGTAGCTGGGGCAGTTTAACTATGGAGTGCCACAAAATAACCCATCTCCAAGTACCGTTAGTTTAAGGCACTAAACAGATTTGAGAGTGGTGAGAAATCGTGGATTATGCAAACACAAATGTAATTACTTTGGCGTAAATGGGAAATATCATGTCACCTATACACACCCTAGGTAAGGCTTTAGGTAATACTGAAAGAATAGCTTCTGCTCTTATTCAAACAGTAAATCTACAGGCTTAAGGACTCAAATTAAGAGTTGGCTTAGCAGAGGTAGGTGAAAAGTTAAAATGCAGCTTCAAATAAATATATGGAGAGCAAGTGACCTGAAGTTAAAAGGTGATTAAAAATGTATTGCAAATCAGATAATTGATTTAATAACCACAAACACAAGGGGAAGGTACTTTAGGATATATTTTTAAAAGTAAAAGTGTGGTGGTGAGAACCCCCACAGGCATCAAGAGGTCTGGGGAAAACCCCAAGAGCCCCTGCAGGGAACACACAGACCCCCCCACACCCCAGGGAACTTAGCACAGCCGGAACCAGAACCGGAGCCATAGCCACATGAGCCAGCATTACACCAGCTCTTTAAACAGCTGTCCCTGAGGTGGGGAAACACCGGGTTAATTGTGGCACCTGGGGCAGCCGCTACAGGAAGTTCAAAAATCCTGCTGGAAGCCGGCAGATGGCGGGGAGAGAAGGAAAAAGCCAGCAGGGAGCATGCCGGGCAGGCAGAGACTCTGGTGCCTGGCAGGAGTGTTGCCATAGGTGCTGTACCTGTACCTAGAGCAGGGGGAGCAGCATCTCTGCATTAGGCAGGGGGTATGATTGGTTCCAGCCCACCTGCATTCAGGAATTCATAAGATCATCTCTCTCTGTCTCTCAGAGGCTCCAGATGCCTCGACATCCTGGCAACTGACCAGCACCGAAGCTGAAGCTGAACCCCGCCAAGTAAAAGGGGTTCACAGGGAATGGTGGAAACAATGATACCAACGCCCAAGCACTTGGTGACTGGACAGGGTGTAGGGGAGGCAAAGCCCCGAGGAACATTGTGGTGCAAGCATGAATACCTCCATCACTGGGTCACCTGCGAAAAGGAACATGATTGAAACCCTCCTTTCACTTAATAACAACAAGTCATGGCAGGTGAGTTAAGGGCCGCTCCAGTAAAGGGGAATGGTATGGTACTCACCCCACCCACTAGATGCTGCACAAATAGTAACTGAAATTGGCACATGTACCCATCTCCGCTCTATCGTGCACTCCCATGCTGCCTTCGCCTAGGCAGTCGATCTTGTTTGCCAGGGTCCCACATGTGGCCCCCAAAGGATACCTCAGTTGTCTTCCAGGAGACCCCTGAACTCTTCTGCCATGACTTTGAATGACTCTTTAGTGGAGGGGGTCCCCTTCGGAGCTGCCTCCAGGACCATCATGTGTCTCAACAGGCACTCATGGGGCTCCAACCTCCCCTACACCCCAGCCAAGCACCACCTTTGTGAGACAGGCCTCCAAGTCTAGTTTTCAGTTAGCCCCCACAGGTGTCTTCCCGGGCCTCTATGTTGCCTCATAACGGCGGCCACCCTGGGCCCCAGCTGAACTCCGGTGGGTGGGCCTGGAGACCTTTGGCTTTCAGGCCTATCTTCTCTGTGGCCCTTAGCACCTGCCCCCAATGGGTTCCTGTGCCACCTCTCTTTCTCTTCTCTTCCACAAGGTCCTGGCCCCCCTTTGCCTAGTGCTGAGGACTTCACCCACCGACCCTCACAGAAGGAGATGGAAAATGAATGTAGCCTAAAAGGAGACCACTATCACTGCCTGGACTCTAAACCCCTCTTCCCTGAAACACCCATTGTGACACCAAATGAACAAACCCACCACCATGGCTATTGGGGGGGTGAAGCTAAAAGGAACAAAGAGGGGAAGGACCCTGAACGAACCAGAGCACTCACTGCAGGCTCCATACACCCTTATCCCCCTCAATGCCCTAAGCCTTGGGTATCCTATGGGTCAGGACCCGTGCCTTTTCCCTAGCTGGGGTCCCTCTCTTTCCCTCTATGGGTCCCGCCTCCACTCGGGGCTATGGCCCATGTTGCCTGTAGTTAGGCTTGTCTGCCGGTTCTCCCTGGGGTTATCACAGGCCCCTCCACTGGCTCCTCCAGGTGTCTCTGGGATTCTCTTGCTTGGGGTTTCCCACTGCTCCTGCTGCTGCCTTTGCAGCTACCACAGCCGGCTTCTTCAATCCCTGCTGATCCTCATCTCGGGGATCTCCCACCACTCCCATTGCTCCTGATACAGCAGTCTCTGCTGCTGCTGCCTCTGTTGGCCTCTCCGCCGGTGTCCTTAGTCCCTGCCGGTCTCCCCTGTATCAGGGATCCCCTGCCACTTCCGTAGCAGCCGCAGTCACTCTCACTGCTGGTGCCGGTGCCAGTGCCATCTGCCGTCCACAGTGGCTGGTTCCCTCCTGGCCTGTGGACTCCTACCAGTTCTCTGGCCCTCAGCAGGCTTCCTGCACTTTTGTGGTCCTCTTTAATCCCTGCCAGGTGGCGTCTCCTCATGATGTCACCTGGTCCAAGCTGTATATGGGCACAGCTTACAAACTGCGCAGGCGATTTCTCTCCCCGAGCTTCCTCACTCCTCCCAGCCCCTGGAACAGGTAAGGTTTTGGTTTTTTTTTCTTTTCTCTGGTTGGGTTTTGCCTCTGAGCAAGGCTTCCCCTCTTCCTGGTCCTGTGCCCCTGGCACAGCATAGAAGATAACGGTAGAAATACCGTAACAACAAGTTAATGTAAATCATAAAGACTGTGTAGTAAATAGGTCACCTATAAGACATGCAGCTTCAAACTACGGTAAGGGGAAGGGAACTCCCAGGCAAGTGCAAAGTAGGAAGTAGGTTTTAATATAATGTTTTATTTACAAAAGAAAAACAAAAAACCCTGAGAAAAACTTTGTCCTGCAAAGCATGATGCAGTGGAAAACAACCAGTCTTGGTTATTCTCAGGCTCTGTTTCTCCACAAGTTGATATATGTAACACAAGTGCAGGTTGTTAATAAAAGTGTATACTCATGTGGTTCTGGTTACTCCATCGTGTGACAGCCTATGGCCTATGAGCCAATAACTGGATTATAAAACCTACTCCTTTAGCTTCTTTCAGATGATAAGTAAGATGGGAGACAGAACAGATCTTCATGGATTTCACAAAACTTCATGAGCTGAACAATTCAATGATCATACGTTTCATTGACAGCATTGGCAGGGGAGAGATAAGGATATCAAATGTGATAATATAGCCATGGAGTATGGATACAGGAGTCCCTTTCATAAAAATGTAGGAGCTTAAATTTATGCTTTGTGAAGGGCCCCAGCTGCTGGCAGAATTGAGGAAGCCTTAAGCTCCAAGGGCTTGGGCCCTCAATAGAAGATCAGATCTAGAGTGTGAACTAGACTAATACAGTATATTGTTCAGGACATAATGGGTGCTTGTCCATGTAATCAGCATTTACCAGCTAAAAATGTTCCTGGTTTCATTTTTCTTTCTTAGTTTATGATCACTAAATACATAACATGGACATGATTTGCCACGTAATAGTTTATTATTCTATAACAAGTAAAATGCACTAGGGGGCATGTCAGAACAATTTTACCCCCCTGCTTATTCAGTCCTACTTTACTGCCAGGTGGCATTTGAGGACAAGAAATGCCCAAGAGAGTCCTTCCAAAGGGAATGACCCTCTCCCACAGCACTTCTGCCCCTCATTTTTTTCTAGATGTTTGGGGGCAAAGCACGTCAAGAGGCTGACTGCCTCCCCCTCACAATTGCACCTTATCCTTGATTCAGGTACCATGGCTATCCCTCACTTTTTTGGGTGTTTTTTGCATGCTTTTTGCACCAGGCGCTGGGTGTGGGGTACCCTTAGGGCTACGTAAGAGTTCACAAGCATTGCATTTCCCACCCACCCACTTTGCAAAACTGAACCCAGACATTTTTTTCCCCTACTATTTTTTGCATGGGGAAGAGTTTTGTTTTGTCACTTTTGGGGAGCTCGCTTTTTGTGGGCTTTCTATGATTGCACCAAACTGTCTGGGGGGGTTTACACCACAACAAGGCTTGGGGTTGCCCCCTGAGGGCCTATAAATTCATGGAACCTATATATTCATGGATCAGGGTGTGTATGCTGTATCTTTGAATGAGAGGCAGCTGAGAGATGGCAGCACACAGAGGCACTTAAAAGGATTCAGGCTAGTGGAACACTTGCCCATGGGAAGAATACAAATTCACTGGTTTGATAAGAGTGCAAATTGCTGCTTGCTGCTGTTGGATGCCATACAGCATTTCAGTGAAGGATAAGACTGCTTTTGACACCCCTTTTGACTTGAAAGAGGACACCCCGACCTGTTTCACAATCAACCAGGGCATTTATGCATAGGTAAGCTGTGCCCTGAGGGAGGGTGGCTTGCACTGTTTTCTTCAACTTGCATGCAAATAGGGTTTAATTGCCATGAATGAAAGTATCCCACAGCTTGAAGTCCTCTAGTCACACGTCAAGGTTTGAGGTGGGGTATACACCCTCCCACCCTTCCTCACCCCTCAGTTGCCTTTCTCCACCTCCCTGTCCCCCACCCCACATCATATGCAGATTAATGCTGGGCAAGGTGGGCATTTGCCCAGGGACCCTTCAGGAAATGGGGGCCCTGGGAGGAAGAGGCAGGCAAGCCTGCCAGTCTTGCATATATGCACATGCAGGCTGGCTACAGGCATTCTGCGGCAGACAGCTGGAAGCAGAGCAGAGGTGCAGGTAGGAGACTTCTCCAGGGGAGGGCAGAGGTGGGGAGGAGAGGGCTTCAGGCTGGGATCAGCAGACAAGGTGATTGAGTGTTGGGGGTTGCATGTTCCCTGCATGGGCTCCAGCAAGCCAGGTAAATAGAGAGAGGCAGAGAGAGAGAGAGAGTATATGGGTGAGTGTGAGAGTGAACTCATGTGCAATGTGGGAGCTGCTTAGGCAGCTGGGATGGGTGGCAAGTGTCTGTGAGTCAGGAGTGAGGGGCACTGGCAGGGCTGTGGGGCAGAGGCTGTGGGTCTACAGTGAGGGACATGGGCAGTGCTGGGGGAGCAGGGGCTGCAGATCAGGAGTGAGGGGCACCAACAAGGGGTTGGAGGGCACAGTGCATGTCTGGGGCAGGGAGGAGGGTGGAGGCACTGGTAGGCAGCCTGTTGGGGGGAGGAGGGGCATCTCCCTGTTGCTGCATGCGTGTGCCCCCCAGATTGGTGCAGGGGGCAGAGGCAGGTCTGTGCTCTGTGCTCAGGTCTGTGCCAGCTGTCTTTGCCTGGGCTTTGGTCCCCTTCCTGTCCTGTCTGGTAGAGTGATAAAGCTATGCAGCAAAAAGCAAAGACATTTAAGCAGAACCTCACCATATATGTGAGAACCAGTGGAGCTACAGAGAAGGAATATTCATTCAAGGTAGCTATTTTTTTAAAAATATATTAGGGTCAAAGGCTCTGTGCCTTTATAATAGCCTACAACTGTCAGAAACAGAACAGAAAAGCTATGGAATAGTAATTAAAAAGTTTGAGGAATATTGTATATCCAAACAAAATGAAACCTTTGAACAGTATAATTTCCACATGAGACAGCACAAAGAATGTGAGGCAATAAAGGAGTTTGTCAAAGACCTCAGCCTGCTGAGCCAGACATGCAACTTTGAAGACCTAAAACAGTCCATGCTCAGAGACCAAATAGTATTTGGGTATAAGAGATACAAGCCTCAGGAAATGACTGCTACAGGATCTTGAGCTTAATTTAGAAGAGGCAGTTAGAAAGTGCCAAGTGGCTGAGATAACAAGTGCCAGGCTGCAGAAGATGGAGAAAAACAGAACAAACTGAACTAGAAAGGATTACAAGACTGCAAAAACCTAAGGCAACACACAAACATTACAGAAAAGAAGACCTCACTATGAAGCAGGCAAGTGGAGGCCAAAGATAATTTCATGAAGAAATAATGGTCAGCTGTAGATGCTGTGGGGGCTTCAACAAACCCATGCACTGTCCTGCATTTGGTAAGCACTGCAACAAATGCAAAAGATTCAATAACTTTGCAAGAGTTTGCAGAAAGGAGCAGGAAGCATCACACAAGAAACATGAGGTGCATGCTCTATGAAACAAAGAAGAGGAATAATTCCAGTGGGCTAATGGAACTTTAAAATTATATACAGGGGCACAGGTCAAGCTAATACCAGAATACATTATTTTAAAAAATGAAAAGTAAACCTGTGTGCTATGAGAACAAGGAAGTGAAACTTAGAGCATATAATTGGAACATGGTTGCAACGAAGGGTGTGTGCGAACTGCACGTTAGATACAAAGGGATCATCCAAACAAGCATGAGCATGCCTCTTGCAGAATCTCAAACTCCTTTTAGATGCTGGAACATGCATGCTGGAAACAAAAACATGTTCCCCACACTGCAAATTTGCAGTGCAGGCTCAAAATTTGATACCTGGAGATCCAGGTATCAAAAAATACCCTGGGTGGGGCAGAAAGTGGGACAGGGCACAGTCCCAGACCATGTCCTGAGGCAACCGAAGGCTTGGTCCTCCACAGAGATGCTCTGGTAGCCAACCAGATTATCTATATGACTAGCACTTACCACAGAGCTGAAGCCTGCCGCCTGCCTGTGTGGGCCAAGCAGCAGTGCAAGCTGCAGGGACCTGGACCCAGGTGCCTGATGGGTAAGTAGGGGATGTAGGGACTGGAAGAGGGCAAAGGGGCCCATCCAGTCCCAGGCCCTCACTCACTTCCCCAGCTCCCCGATCCTCCCCCAGCTCCTCCCTCTCCCCCAGATCCCCGATTGCTTCCCACTGACCCTGCCCCACCCAGCACAGCCCACACTCACTGGCATTAGCAGCAGTGATCAGGGCCTCTCGGGGCCTCATGGCAGAGCCCCCCAGCATGACGTGGGGAAACAGGGGGCAGTGAGGTTTGGTCCTGGGTGCCTGAAACCTGTGCTGAGGCTGCTGCATCACACAGGTGTGGCCCAGCTCAGCAGGATGCAGTGCAATGACACATGCTGTCTCGCAGCTCCAGGCTCCCGGGGCTGAGCTGCACTGAGCCCCAAGTGACAGCCACAGCACCCCCAAGCTGCCAGACAGTGCATGGTGTCCTGCCTATCCAGAATGCACCCCTGGATTGCAGCAGCAGCAGCACAGGTTCCAGGCAGCCAGGCCCAAGCCGCACTACCCACCTCTGTGGGAGGGGTTGTGACATGAGGCCCTGAGTGCCCGAATCACTGCTGACACTGCTGGTAAAATGTGGGAGGCTGGAGCTGGGTGGGGGAGTGATGGTGGGGGCAGGAGTCGAGCAGGGGAATCCTTGAATCCTCTCCAGCCTCCCAATCACTGCCATGCTCATTCCCAGCCCCCTGCTCATTCTCCTGCTCATCTCCAGGAGGTCCCGGGACTTGGTGGGGCTGCAGATGGGGTGACTAAAAACAAAAATGTGGAGGGTGAAATTCAACCGGAACCTCAGGAAGAGGTTCTGGAGGTGGAGGTAAAAGGGCTGCAGCCTGGTGCACTCAATGTTCATGTGCACCGGGGTCTCCCTCAGCCTGCAGAAGGGGCAGGAGACCAGAGTGTCTGTGAAGCTTGCCAAATACACACCTGTGGTGATGGCTCCATGGAGGAGCCACCAGATGAGGTCCCCAGTGGCTCATGGGATGAGGGTGGAGTATAGACTCAGCCACTGGGGGGCCCCAGCCATGCCCATGCCAAGCAGGTCCCACCACTTCGTGTCTGAGTGGGATGGGAGGGCGGCATGATGGATTGCACAGCACACAAGGGTATAGAGGTGGTTGGAATGGACGGTGGAAAAGCAGACCAGTCTGATGTCCTCCAACCAGATCAGGTGGTGGACAGGGGAGTGCTGTGAGGCTGGGTGAGGCACTGGCCCCGCAACAAACTCCAGTGGGCTGGAGGACATCGGGGGCAGGGACTACCACTGCACAGAACCTGATCAACAAAGGCAAGGGCATTGGGAGGTAGGGCAGATTTCATCTCCTGGACCAGATGGCAAGTCATACATGTCATGAGTAGACCCATGTGTCAGGCCAGCACAGCTGGGTCCACCCACTCCTGCCTATCATAGTCCGGGAGGTCTCTGATATGAGTGGCACCAGCCAGGATCAACCTCTGTCTCAACTGGGGCAACTTGGCAGTTGGCATCTCTAGCTGGGGTTTCCAAAGGAGGGGCCAACACTGTATAGCAGTCACTGTAGGGCATGAAGGTGGAATGCCAGGTCCTGTCTGCACAGGCAAACCAGACCCTGGCCACCCTTATGCAAGGGGAGGCTTAGGACCTCCACAGTGACCCAGTGCCTTCCTGGCCAGAAAAACTCCAGTGCCCATCTCCAGAGCCCTGCCAGGACCTTAGGGAAAACAGGCAGGGTATGCAAGCAGTGCCAGAGCATGGACAGGACCAGATGGTTGAGCACTAGCACTCTCCCACACAAGGAGAGACACCTCAGGAGCCCTGCCTATGCCTGGAGCCACTCCACCACTCTGGCCTCCACCTGGTGCCAGTCCTCTGGTGGGGAGGAGTCTGTAGCAGACAGGTAGACCCCAAGTAAAGGAGCAAGCCCACGCTCCAGCAGATTTCATAAAGCTTGGGTGGGAGTGAGCCCAAGTGCCACCCATCACTGTTACCGCTCAGCTCCATGTTCTTGGAGAACCCTGACACAGGACGCAGCCTGTCTGACTCACAAAGAATTCCGCCCCTCCACCGAAATGAAACTGATTAAGATGCAGTGAGAGACACACCTAAAACCCTCCAAATAAGGGTGACAAAAGTGAAACAACTGCCCTAGGTCTCATTTGAATCTGAGATGGAACCAGATGACCATTCATTTACAGGAGAGATGGAGAACAGAAAGCCCGAAGCAGAGACCACAGTGAATTCTGGGATCAGAGAAGCAGGGGAGCACTGCATGATGGGGAATCTGTGCTCCAAATGCTAATCAAGCCACATTTACACACACACAGCTCAGAATTTATCAGACCAATTCTAATCTGGATTTACAAAGGATTCCCCCTGCCCCCCAACCCCTAAGAAGAAGTAAGTTTAATAGGCATCTCAGGCTGTACGTTCCCCAGTCCCACTATGGGAGGCCTATTTAAACTTAATTGGCTACAACTCAGATGCCGGGTTAGGGAATGCTGAGGCAATAGACTGAGTCAGAGGGGGTATGGGCAATATTTGAACAATGGTACAGGGTTCATCACAGCATCCAGCCTGTTGGAGCCCTGACCACAAGTGTTGTCATACTTTTCCCAGGACAACTGGTGGAAGTCCTCCCCTCCCAAAGGTCATAAACACTCCAATAATTGCCTTAAGTCTGTTAAAAGACTATAGTAAGATCTGGAAAAGTCATGCTAAGCTGAGGCTTGTTCACAACAAGTAAATATCCAAACCCCTGATGCTGCAAGCTATTGTTTCTGAAGAAACCAGGACATATCCCATCAGTATATCTGCTCTCCATAGGTATTTCAAGCTGGCTCCTGAGTATCTTGTTACTCCCTAACCTTATGTGTTTCCTGATTATCAGTCAGTTTCCTGAGATGTTCCAAACCAGATAACCCCTTGTCAATAGAAAAGACAATTTGATTTACACTATTGAGAACGCTTGAAAGAAGCTGAACTGAGGGTATAAAAATCTGTAAAAAGCAGCAGTGTGTGTGCTGACACCACCCGTTTTCTGAAGGAGGCAGATCATCTCCCTTCAAGGATCATGCTGAGAACTTTAACCTGTCAGCTTTGCAACCTGAGTACCTTGGACTGGTGAGATCCCGGCTCACTCTCTTTTCTCTTCTCTCTCTAACCATAGATTTCTGAACCTGAACTGTATTAATTAAGCTTGAGCTAAGTTTCCCCAAATAATTAGTGAAACCAGGGTAATACTGTGATTGTTTGTGTTTGTTTTCCTTTGCATGTCTATTACTACTAGTGTCATTATATATTTCATATACTTAGCAATAAATAACTTTTATAGTCAAACTGGTGGTAACTGGGTGTATTTTTCCTTCGCTACTTCTCCTTCCCCACTCGCTCTGCAGCAACGCCCCTTTTACCTAAGCTAAAGATCCCTGTGAAGCCCAAAAATATTGTGGGTTCTGCTCATCAAGAGGCTAAAAGATTGGGATGTACTGACTTTGAAACACATAAGGGGATCGGCTTGTACAGGCTGATTGACCCAGTTTGAGTCAGACATGCCCTAATGAACTGAATGCTGGCCCATGAGGGTGTCATCTGGACACCCAGCCGGATTCAGAGGTATTCTGTTTAACTGTATGTTTGTGTCTGACTGCAGTTTATTGTTGGTCTGATGAACTGATTCTTGGCATATGAGGGTGTCAGCCTGTCCATGCTGATCAACCAGGCCAGGTCAGGCATGTCACGTTAATCTGTGTGTGTTTGTGTGTATGACAGATTCGATGACTGGAGGAACCCAGCCCCACTGAAAATGAGTCCTGCAAGTTGGTTCTATTGGGGGTGAGGGCTTGCAGAAGGGAGACATACAGCTCCATATAGAAACACAAGTAACACAAGCAGCACATTAATAGAATTAGCAAGACCCTAGAAACGTATCCCTAATAAATAAGCACACCCCAAAGTAATGGGCAAATCTGGTAACATCACCCACCATCATGCCAGAGCTCTTGACCCAGTTGACCTGGGCAAAGGAGGCTGCCATGTACAGTACCTAGCAGGCCTCCATCTGTGCCAGGTCACATGAGTTCTAGACCACAAGGAGTACAGGGTCAGCATACACTGACAGGACCAGCCACACCACCAGCTCCCAGAGCATCAACTTCACCAACTGCCTCAGCAGGAGGATGAGGAAGGGCTCCAGGGCCAAGGTATACAGCTGGCCTGACAATGAGGAGCCTTGACACACCCCTTTCCTGAATAGGATGCACTTCATCAGGGTCCAGTTGAGCTTGAACAAACACTCTGCAGAGGTATAGAGCACCTGGAGAGCTGAAGCCAAATGCAAGAGTGCTGGTGCCTTCCCTGAGACTGCCAGCCAGGGAGTTGGGGCACCAGGGGAAGCAATCATGCCAACCAGGGGATGGGGTTTCCCTGAAGCAGATTGCTCTTCCAGGTCAGCACAATTTGCAGCAGGGGGACCCCTCCCCCCTAGTCACTGACTGGTTGTTGGGTGGGCAAGTGCCCCCACAACTCAGGAGGCACCAGTCACCCATGGCCGGGTGTGGCCTCGAGCATAGATGTGTCAAAAAAGCCGGATACGTACCTTCCCCATGTCCTACCATCTCCAAACCAAGAGAAAAGCTGCCTGTTGTTCCCACCAGGGTAGCCATAACTCCCAGAAGGCCTCCTTGAAACCCACATCCTCCAGCAGACTGGCATTAAAATGTCAGTAGGCCAACCCTGGGTGCCCAGGACCCAGCATGGCCTGAGCCCAGACAAGGTGGTGATTGCTTGATGGGGTCATCTGGATGCCAGAGGAGTTGGCCCAGGCAAAGTGTGGCAAAGAGATATAAATCCAGTCTAATCCAGTGGCATGCCTGCTCCCTACCCTCACATTGGTGAAGGGAAGGGGGTCAATAAGGTGACAGGAATACCAGATGTCCACCAGGGAGTAGCCCATCAGGATTTCCATGAGGATGTCCATGGTGGCCTGGTTTCGCTCCCTGCCCAACCTGTCCCATCTGTCTAGGGTAATGTTAAAGTCCCCGTAAAGGACCAGGCACTCGTGAGGGTTGACGGTGCCAATGTAAGTGGCTGCTTGGCAGAAAAAAATCTGCCAACTTTGGGTCCTTCACAGGGTCTGGGTCCTTCACAGGGGCATATACATTCAGAAGGTTCAAGACCAGCTCCTGCACTTGAATCTGGAGAGCCTCCAGCTGCTGGCCTGGGGAGAACAGGCCACCCCACAACAGGTGGCCGAGAGGTAACTGAAAAAGACCATGCTCCCCCACTCCAGCTGCCAATTATGCTCATCGGCTAGAGTCATCATGGTCTCCTGCAAGAATACCATGGGGTACCCCCTCTCCTAAAGGAAGGAGAGCACCCAGTATCTCTGAGGCCCTTCCTGCAACTGTGGACATTGAGGGTCATGATCCTAAATGACCTCATGGATGGGGGGTGGCCTTGCTCATCTCACCACCCAGTGTGGGGTTTGTCAGCTCACACAGTGCCCGCTCATAAGTATAGAGAGAGTCTATGATACTGCAGGCCTGTCTATAGACCTAGGCATTGCAGCTTTTGGGCACCTTGTCTTCCCTTGCCAGTGCCCTCACTGTGGTGAGGATGCTGTCATAATCTCCCCAGCAGTCCAAGGTGAGCTGTATCTTGCTGGCAGACTGCCAGGTGTACTCATGGTCAAGAAATGCAAGTAGCTTATCCCTGGGGATCGCCAGAACTGAGAGGTCCACAGGCCCCATGGAGCCTGCTGGTTCTCAGCCATCCTCTCCCTGGTCCTGGGGTTTAGCAGGCTCCTTAGGTACCCCCGTCCACTAATACCCCAGACTCTGGTTGGGATTGGGAGAGCTCTGCAGCCCCTCAGGAGGGATGGGGGTAAATGTGAGGGCTCTAGCTCCCCCTCACTGAGGAGCCGGGCAGGGTTATTTTTCCCCAAGTGGCACAATTTGCCTCACACCAAAGGGCATGTCAGGCATGTGCACTGAGGCAAATAGCCCCCACTAAAATTTGTGCTGCTTTTTTTCGAGCTCCTGCAAGTGCATATACTTTCAAGTGTAGACGCACCCAAGGGTAATATAGTAGAAGTCCAGTCTGTATCAGTCCCAGGAAAGCTAGTGCTAATAACTGGGTTGTGAATGTATAAAACTCTAGCTTTGACTAAGGGAATGGATCCCACTGAGGGACTAGAAAGCAAGAACATAGAAGAAGATTATGTGATTTAAGGCATAGGGAAACTGTCAACTGAGTACAAGATAGAATTAGGATAACCAAATACTCTCACCATACATGCTCCAAGAAATGTCCCCTTTGTACTAAGGGAGAAGCTGAAAAAGGATTTAGCTAGATTAGTCAACATGAAGGTAATAGAAAAGGTAGACCAACAAACTGCTTGGGTTCATTCACTGGTCATAATAGAAAAAAAAAGATGCATCCTTGAGATTCTGTCTGGATCCTAAGTAAATGAGCTCATGCATCAAATGGGAGCATTTCCACCAGGGAAGAGGTTTTTGGCAACATGGCAGAAGCTAAATTTTTCTCCACTTTGGATGCCTTTTCTAGGTTTTGGCAAGTTCCCCTAGAAAACAATAGCACTAGATTATATACCTTCAGCACACTCTTTGGAAGGTATTGCTTTTGTAGGCTTCCTTTTGGACTATGTTCTGCATCTGAAGTGTTTCACAGAAAGGTTCAACAAATTTTTGAAGGTCTTTGAAGGTTCCTTTGAAGGAACTATGTTTTATTATAATGATATATTAGTTTGGGGAAATACTGGCTGAGAAAGGCACTAGAAATACTGGCTGAGAAAGGCACCTTGTAGAAAAGGTTTGAAGCTGAACAAACAAAAATGCAAATTCAGAGTCAAAGAAATAACATGAAACTCTCTGAGCAAGGGGTGCAAATCAATCATGCAAGAGTTAAAGCCATTACAAACATGCCACCCCCTACAAATAAGGAAGGAGTGCAAGATTATTGGGTATGATCAATTTTTCAGGAAATAAACTAACTTAACTAACTTAGCAGAGCAGACCAAACACCTTAGATCACTCCTACAGAAGAGTGCTCAGTGGATATGGGAACATGAAGATGAAGCTGAATTTAAAACTTGAAGGAAAAATGATGAAAGTTCTGGTACTAAAATACTATGACCCTAAAAGACCCATTAAACAGATGCTTCTAAAGAAGGCATTGGAGCAGCTTTGCTTCAAAAACATGGGGATAGCTGGAGACCAGTAGCCTATGCATCTAGGACACTCACTAAGTCAGAGTGTCTATATGTACAAATTTAGAAAGAAAGCTTAGCTCTGGTATATGGCTGTAAGAAATAGTCCTTGACTGCTGCAATGTGTTCTGAAAGTGGGGTGTGACCATGCCATTGGGGGCCCTCCAGATCCATCCTGGTATCCTGCCACTGCACCACTATTTCCTGGCAGTGCAATGTCCTCTCCCCCTTTTCTTCATCAAACAATTGTTTATGTCTGTGGGGCATATATTCATCTATGGGAAGCCTATGATAGCTGAAACTGTTCATAAATCTCTGGTAACTATAGCAAAGAAAGGGTTATCAGACATGCCACCCAGATTACAGAGACTTTTCTTTCAACTGGAAATGTATGATCTAGACATAGGATCAAGCTAGAAAAACATCTACTTATTCCAGATACATTGTTCAGAGCATATGACACAATAGAAAATGGCAGAATTCCAGACTCAGACATAGTACATATTAATCTAATTCAAAGAATAATACTGGTCACAGATAAAATGTGCGCACTAATTGAGGAAGCTACCGCTCAGGACACCACATTGCAAAAAAATCGTAACAGCTATTTGTGCTGGTTGGCCTGGAAAATACATACTTAGCCCCTACTTTCAGTTCAAAGAAGAGCTGTCAGTACTGGATGGCATTTTGTTCAAAGGCTCATAAAGTGTTGTTCCAGCAGTGCCAAAGAAAGACATGTTAAACAGAATACACAAGGGGCATCTACACATTGAAAAATGCAAAAGGAGAGCAAGGGTTGTTTTAAATTGGCCCAAATACTGACATAGAAGATGCTGTAAAGGCAGGAACAACATGTCTAAAGCACAGATCAGTGCCAAGAAAAGAGCCAGGCATTGACTTATTCATGCATGCAGGGAAAAAAAATGTATTAGTTTTACATTATTATTCCCACTATCCTGAAATTGCATTGCTCAAAAGCACAACAGCAAACCATGTCATAATTCACATCAAATAATTTTTTATTAGACATCGGATTCCACAAATTGTAAGAACAGACAATGGACTCAGTTCAACTGTCTTTATTTTAAAGAGTTTGCAAACAAATATGGATTCTGTCACTATCACACACCAATGTTTACCAGTCACTCTTAAATTATAGGGCAACACCCATGAAAAATGAATTGTCCCCCCGTAGAAATGCTGATTAACAGAAAAATCAAAACTAGGCTGCCAAATTGTGTGGGTGATGCTCATCAGAATGAAAAGCAAAACATTTTAAAAAGTTGACAAACTCAAATAAAAATGGTACTATGACAGAATTTCCAGGGAGTTACTACAGCTGCACAACAAAGATATAGTGCTTATTTCAGATGCATGAAAGTGGAAACAAAAAGCACTAGTTTCCCATCAAGTAGCTCCCAGATCCAATCAAGTAGTCACACCAGAAAGACAAGTGTTAAGAAAAAACAAACGATACCTGCAGCTAGTAAAGGGGAGAAAAGAAGCAGCATCATGAAATTCAGCAAGGGAAGCAGAGCTAACATCAAAGCAACAAGAAATGGCAGAAGAGACTGAAAATCAGACAGAAGTGGAGACATCTGAACAAGGAAACCAAACAAAACTGAACCAGTAAAGATTGATAGCACAAAGACTGATAGGGCATTTATACACATACTTTTCTGTCCCACAGCACTCCAGAGATCTGCCGCTTCAGAGAAGACCCAATTAATCGAGTCTGCTCTTCACACGAGCTGAGGCAAACTGTGCTGGCCCACATGCAAGTATACAAATGGTGAAATGCATGTCAGCACACAGAAAATGGCAGCATCTGATAAAAGAAGTCTACAGGCCAACGAGAGGTAAAGCGCTGCTCAGCCTGGTACTGGCAACCGGGGATGACCTAATCAGTGACCTAACAATCGATGGGAAGCTGGGTGACAGCGACCATGAGCTTATCACCTTCACCATCTGGAGTAAAGCTGGCAAGTCAGTCAGCAATACAGAAGTCCTCGACTTCAGGAAAGCTGACTTCGACAATCTGAGGAGGCTTGTTGTTGAGGCCCTAAGCAACCACGACACCAAGGGGAGGGCAGTTCAGGAAGAGTGGTTGCTCCTCAAGGGTGTGATCCCGGATGCACAAGCTAATGCTATTCCGCCTTGGAGGAAAGGCAGCAAAAGGGCACAGTAGCCCCCCTGGCTCTCCAGGGAACTAAAGGACCTCCTGAGGCTAAAAAAAAAGGCCTACAAAGGATGGAGGACGGGATTCACCTCCAAGGAGGATTATTCTGCACTGGTCCAGTCCTGCAGGGAGCAAACCAGGAAAGCCAAGGCTGTTACTGAACTCCAACTAGCTACAAGTATCAAGGATAATAAAAAGTCCTTTTTTAGATATATAGGGAGCTGGAGGAAAATCAAGGGCAACACCAGACCCCTGCTAAACCAGATGGGACAACTAACAACCGACATCCAGGAAAAAGCCAACTTGCTAAATGGGTACTTTGCATCGGTCTTTCGTGAGTCCCACAGGATGCCCCTGCTCATTACGGGACAGGGAGGTCAGGGTGAGGGAGATTCCTTGCCTTCCATCAATGCTGACCCCTTGAAGGAACACCTTGAGAGTCTGGACACCTTCAAGTCAACCAATCCTGACAATCTGCACCCCAGGATATTCAAGGACCTGGCTAGCATCATAGCTCAGCCTCTGGCATGGATCTTCAAGAACTCCTGGTGCTCTGGTGTAGTGCCTGAAGATTGGAAGAAGGCCAATGTGGTGCCTATCTTCAAGAAAGGAAGGAAAGTGGATCCGGAAAACTACAGGCCCATCAGCCTAAACTCTATCCTGGGAAAGTCTTAGAAAAGTTTATTAAGAGGCCATCCTTAATGGACTGGCTGACACCACCATCCTAAGGGATAGCCAGCATGGGTTTGTTGCGGGTAGGTCTTGCTTGACCAGTTTTATTTCCTTTTAAGACCAGGTGACCTAACACCTGGACAAGGGAGAGGAGATTGATGTTGTAGATCTTGACTTCAAAAAAGCCTTCTACCTGGTATCCCATGATCACCTCTTGGCAAAACTGGCCAACTGTGGCCTCAGGTCCACCACGATCCACTGGCTGGGGAATTGGCTCTTGTGTGTGTTAAGGTAGAGTGGGATGAATGCAGGAGGGATGGTAGCCTTTAACTGGGGGCCTTTCTTGTGCCAGTTAGATCTCAGCCTGCCCACCTGTTTCTGGTCCAACTGCCCACCCCTATTTTGTTTGCCACTACTTGATGGAAAACTGTGGTCAGACCCAGAGGGTGGTGAAGAGTTTTTAAACCTGAAAGCTTGCTAAGTTATATTTCTCCAGCTATTCAGTTGGTCTAATAAAAGATATCAGATTGAGCAAAGGAACCTTGTTTTCCTGATTCAATTCAGATTTGGCAATTTGGGCCAGATCTCCAAATCAAATTGGCTGCTAATGCTTCACACAGCCCTACTGTTTATGTCTCACTGGTTGGAAATGGTTCCTTTTTCCCTGCTTCTTCATGCCAGGCTGAAAGACTTGCCCTTCAAAAACTGGGGGAGGGCCCATGATCTGGCCTGCAAACTGCCTGCACTGCTTACCCTGTTTATAACCCCTAGTCATTGATGCCTAACTAATGTTTCTGCTTTTGAAGACTAACAGCTGTTTGATAATGGAGGCAGGTACCAGGAATCTGTTCCTGATTCCAGTCTCAGATTACAGGTTTCTCTTCATGAAACTGGCTCTGAAAATGGTTGTTTGGCAGCATACATGGGACCCCATAACTGTGTCTTTTTTTTTAATCCTCCTTCTTTTCAGATCTGCATGGGATAAAATGTTGTGTCCCCTGGTGCTGCTCACACTGTACAGAAAAATGGAAGTGCCAACTTGTGTCATGGCTGTGGAGCTGTAATAGCTGTTCAGGGTTTCTTCCAGTGTTACCTGGCCCTCTTTCTTGTCATGGCCACTCCTAGGACCTTGCACTCTGATATTACAATATGGCATTGTAATATCTTGCAACTAAACTTTTTGGCTGTGAAAACTTGCTTCAAAGACATGCACATCACAATGCTCAGTGTAACAGGGAGGCAAGCTCTGACCTGTTAGTAGGGATATTCCATAGAAAATTTACTGGGAATTGGAGAAGCAGTGCACCAGTGAGATGACTTCATCAGACGGCATCTGGACACAGAAGTTTTCCACACCTGAAAAGAAACTGTGATTAAAGACCAGAAAGAGAAATAGGATGAACCAGTTAAAAGACAGTCACCAGTAAGCCTCTACCCCTGGAAGGGGATAGCATGTGTGAGTGAGTAACTCAGTGGGGTTACGATAACCTGCATGGAGGTGCAGGATCTCAGCAGCATCCACAGAGACAATGAGTGACTTTCCTGTGTAGCAAAACCCCAAGTTTTTCTTTTTCTTTTCTTTTAAAATGCATTCCCTGTCCTTCCCCAATCTCTCCTGACTTTGTCTCTCCCTCTTATTCCCTATAGATAATTATAAGTAAGCTAAGTTGTAGGATAAACTTTAACATTTTGTTTTAGGTAGTAAGTTTTATTTTTCTCTCCCCTCTGCAAATAAGTGCCCTGCTATTTTGATATAGATATCCACTGTTTTATAAGTGATAATTATTATGTTTGTATTCATTTTTTTTTTTACTGCTTTTATATTGTGTGATTACTGTTTTAGGCCTATATATGTAAGTTAGCATAAGTCATGTCAAGTTTCCATCTTGTAATATCAAGCCTCCATCTCATCCCCATGCCCAGTTGTGTACCCTCTAACTCATACTACCCCCCATATAACTTGGTCCCTGAATGAATGGGGATGAATGAGGGTGCTTGAGAGACAACGGCAATAGGTCTAAAAACAGCTCCTTCTGTATGATCAAACTATCAACACCAAGACCTGGACCAATAACCCAGCCTTTGGAACCACCCTCAGCATTCAAGAAACAAAAGATGAGGCAACCCATCATTGTGCCAAGGCTGCACATGCTCAGTAAGAACATCTGGAACCCTCTGGAATAGGACTGACCTTGCCTGGATAGGCTCTCTCCATAGGAGACCAGAGGGAGTTTGCCCCATAAAAATGGGTAGTGAAGACTGACTCCTTGGGGATGCCCTCTCTATCTGGACCAGAACAATGCCACACCAACTATCAACCCAGAGGCCCTGCCAGCAACCCCCACTCTGGACAACACCTACTGGACAAAGACCCCTTTCCAGCCTGGATAGGTAGCTACCTCCCACCCCCTCTTCAACCAAGAACTTGGACTCTGCTTCTCTTCCCTGCTGGACTCCAACTCTTCCACTGAGTCTCTTTCTCCTGCTGCCATTGTGAGTGCTTGTGTGTGCACATGTGTGTGTGTGACCAATTACTTCATGGGGCTGTGTAGTGTGTTGTCTGTTTAATAAAACTGCTATTTAGGCCTCTGAATTGGGTTTACTTTTACTACAGTCTGGCCCTGCTCCAATCTCTGCTCTTTGCCCCTCTCACTTCTGTCTCATTTCTCCCTCTCCTGCTTCTGGTTCACTACCACCTCCAACACCTGTCCTGAGCTCCTCTCTGCCTCCAAACCCCCTGTTTCTTTTCCACTGTCTTATCCTCACTGCCTTTTCCTTTTCCCCTGAGCAACCAGGTTTCTGCTTCAGTTTCTTTCCTGGCTGTCTCCTCCCTGCCACTGGGCTTTTCCCATCGCACCAGTAACCTTGAATAACCCTGGGGCCACTTGATATTAAGTAACCCCAAGCCTCAGGTCCTCAGCCAGCTTCTCTCTAGTCCACCAGTTCTAATCCTGGTTCTGGCAACTTTCACTCCCTACACTTTAACTCTCTCTCTCCCACCTTAACTGTCACCCAAGTACACACATACATACCATACCATCCAAGTGAGGAACTTACTTGTGTGTATGTTTGGTGGGTTGTATGTATGTAAACTGGTAAGTGTGTGTCATTGTGTGCATGATATACGAATTAGTGATCTGCGTATGTTTACTGAGTGTGCAGGTATGGAACATTGATTTTTGTGTAATTTTTGGGGTGTACAGTGTATGTGCTTCAGTTGGTGATAGGTATGCATGTGCCTAGGCTGGTTTGGATGTGTATGTGCCTGAGTTGGTAGAGTGTGTGTGTGTGTATTTACCTAATTGACTTGTGTGTTTGTATATGTGCAATTGTGTCACACCCTCCTGTCTAACAGCGCAATACTGAGATCCTGAGCATTGGCCTGACCCCACAGGGTAACATTTTATGATGGAGAATGTGGGCATATTGTGGGTGCTAGCGGGAGTGAGAGGGAGTGAGAAGTGTGGGTTGGATGAGCTAGTGTGCTTGTGGATTACTAGTGACAAAAGATTACTTGTAACAAAAGTGGTGCATTGGCCAGTAAACAGAAATTTTGAACTTAAAGAACATTAATCAGAGATATGAAGACTGGGGCTGTAGATGTGATTTCACCATTGGATTGGCAACAAACCCACAGTCTCACCCAAAGGATTGTACTAAACCAGCAAACACAGATGGAAGAGCTGGTGAGCGTCAGAGTTCAGAAGGCTGAGGCCTACATCATAATAGTCACTCGACAACAGGAAATGAGTGAGAAACTTGAAGCTAGACAGACAATGACATTGCATGGATCGGAGGGAACAAGACTTCCTAAAATGACAGACCAAGACAATGTGTAAGCCTTTCTTGAGGCCTTTGAGATAGCACTATTGCAGCCACCTGGGATCCCACTGGATGGGTCACACAGCTGGTACCCTTACTTATAGGGCCAGCACAGCTATCAAGGGTGGTAGCAAGGTACTATGAGAAAGTGAAGAATGCCATATTGTATTGGGTGGAAATGTCACTGGAGTCTTACAGGCAATATTACTGAGCCAAGAAGAAATCAGAGGAAGTGAAACCATGGCTGTTAGCCCAGACATTGAAAGATCTACTAGAAAGGTGGATTCAACTGGATTATAAATCAGTGTCTGAAATATTAGATATTTTTGTATTGGAGCAATTCCTCACTGATTTGAGTGGAGATACACAAAGATGGGTGAAATGACACCAACCATAATCCTTGGATGAATCTCTTCACTTAGCAGAAGCATTTGTAGCAGCAGAGCAAGAAGCCAGACCTGTCAGAAAAGAAAAGGCTGGGAGTTTGTTTCCAGCCAGTCATCATGACACAGGGAGTCGAGGGTGAAGAACTGAAATTACAACAGAATATAGAAACTGGGAGCTGAAAGAAGTAATATACTTTAGATGTGGCAGCAAGGGGCACATTTCCCAGTTTTGTCCCCATAAAGGACTGGGAGATCACTCAAGGCACTTTTCCCATGAAGAAAAGATGGACTGTAGCTTTGATAGGCATAGAAGACCGTGGAAGTGGTCCAAGCCAATAGTAGACGTAAAAATTGGAGAACTTATCATTCCAACAATTGTAGATATGGTCTGATCCCAAACTATGGTAAAGGGTGATCTAATTTATCCACAAGCCAGAGAGCTAGAAACCCCAGTAAGCATGATTTGTATCCATAGTGTATCATATAGAAGGAGACTATGATTAATGGCTATGGGTCATATGGAAGAAATAGCTGTTAGACTGACAGACACTCTACCATGTCCCATGTTGCTAGGAATTGACTGGGCTCATCTCTGCAAAATAGTGGGACAAACTATGAAATCTGACAAAGAAAAGATAGACTATCAGTGAGATATGGGTTTCATAGGGATAAGTACAGAAGAGGCACCTCAAGGTGAAAACTTAAATGCTGAATTAGACTTCAAAGAAATTGTAGGTGATGTACAGTTTAGGGAGAAGCAAAGACAGGAATCAAAATTTCAAAATATTTACAAGGAGGGCCTTGCAAAGTGTGAAGGGAAAATCATGAATCCTGGGTTGGCTGACAAGGTTCCTCAATTTGAGGTAAGAGAAGGTGTTCTTTATCAAGTTGACCAAGAAAAAGGGGGAGATGAAATTCTTCAAATTTTAGTTCCGCTCCAGTACTCACCAGTGATGTTGCAGGTAGTGCATACGCTGCCCATGGGAGCACATCTGAAGAGAGTCAAGGTGGAAGCATGTTTCAAGCAATGTTTTTTTTGGCCCAGATTAGATAAACAAGTAGAGAGGTATAGTCGTGATTGTCCCAAATGTCAATGGATTTCAGATATTTGACCTACTGAAGTACCTTTAGTGCCCTTACCTTTAGTAGAAAAGCCATTAGTTCAAATAATGATGGATATAGCAAGATTGTTTCCTAGAAGTAATGCTGGCTATTAATTTGTGTTAGTAATAAATTATGCTACTGGGTTTCCCAAACCTATCACTTTAAAGTTGGTTACAGCACCAAGAATAGCAGAAGAAATCAAATGGGTGTCCAGGGTCAGGGTACCACGGGAGATCTCTACGGATCAGGGGAAAAAAATTATGTCCAATGTTCTGAAGGAGATTTGTAATACTCTTAAGATCAAACAACTAAGAACCTCAGTTTACCATCCTCGGATGGGTTAGTACAGTAATTCAATTGTACACTGAAAGGAATGCTTTGTACTTGTATCCATGGAGAGCCTGGAAAATGGGAATGGGAATTACAACAAATGCATGAAGGATAGAGAATTTGAAGAAGGGGATTTGATGGTGGTAATTAGGGGTCTGCAAAATGAGATGTATTCAATTTGGATTTGGATTCGGCCCAAATCAGGGACAGTGATTTGATTTGTTGATTCAGATCACTGTCCCCAATTTGATTCGACTGAATCCAAACCTGAAGATTTGATGCTGATTTGGAGTATCAGCTATTTGGACATAGACACAGCTTTAAATGTTTTTTCTATATACCTCGAGGTACCAGGCATGGCTTATGAATGCTGCAATGCTGGGGTGGATGAAGTGTCCCACAGGAGTGTGCTCCCCCTCCCCCCACTGTGTGCTCTGCAGCAAACCCGGAAGTGGACTAGAAGTATTGGTCTCCCCCAGGTCAGTGTTCAGCTGCAGCGGGACCCCGCATGCTCCTCCAGACCCAGGAGGCACCAGTTGCCGAGCCAGAGGGGTATGGGGGGGGCTCCCAGCTTGCCCCCCAGACAGACCTGGAAGTGCTTCTGGTACACTGCCAGGTGTGCTGCTGAGTGCTCCAGGGAGCCCCTGCACTCCTGTGGCATGCTCCACGTGCCCCAACATTGAACCGTTCATGAGCCACCTGGTAGCTTGAGGTAATTAGAAAAAACATTTCAAGCTATGTCTATGTCCAAATCACCTAAACTTTCTGAATCTCTCTGAATTGATTCAGAGAATTCCAATTCGATTCAGAGAGATTAAAGGGTCTCCTGATTCAATTCAGGTTTGGCGATTCGGCCATGAAATCGGGCTGAGTCTCCGCTGAATCAAATCAAGGACCAAAGCTTCACCTATTGATAATGCTACTGCATAACAACCAACAATAAGCTGCTATCTCACTGGCAAGGGCCATTTCAAGTCACTCGTACAGTGGAGCCAGTGAATTATGAGCTCCAACAAACCAAACCAGTCAAGAGAAGGTAAATATATCATGCTAATTTTTTTTTAAATGGTATGCTGAGGAGGGCTGGCTTATGCAAAGAGAGATAGAATCACAAGATCTAGATTTGACTGGGGATCTGGTTTTGTCAGGACTGAGTGGGGAGGTACCTGTAGTAGGAAATAACTTGTTCAATATACAAGATAAAGAACTTGAACAACTAGTCCAAGAATTTCAGGACATTTTCAGTGATAAACCAAGAAAGGCCAAAGGAGTGGAACACCAAATGAAAACACTGTCTAGGTGTATAGTAAGGAATCATTGGACACACTTACTCAGGCATCTTTGGCAGTCAGTGGGAAGAGAAATAGACCAAATGAAGCAATTGGAGATTATAGAGGATTCCTGGAGGAGCTGGTTAGTAATAGTGCCAGAACTCGATGATACTATGAGAATTTGTGTAAATTATAGGAAGGTGAATGACGTGGCAACCTTTGATGCATTTCCAATGCCCCAAATTGATGACATGATAGAGAAGATAGGTCAAGCTAAGTATATCTCTATGCTTGACTTAACCAAAGGGTATTGGCAGATTTCTATGGCATCCCAAAATAGGGAGAAAACAGCTTTCAGCACTTCCTTGGGATTATTCCAGTTTAAGAGGATCCTTTTGGGTTGCTTGAAGCTGTGGCTTCATTCTAGTGATTAATGGATAAAATCTTAGCCCCGCATCAAAATTATGTGGCAGCATATACTGATTATATATCTTTTTATGAGGACTGGACACCACATCAACAGCATTTGAGGGGCAGTGCTTCAAGAATTTAGATTGACAGCGCTAATGGCAAACTCCCCAAAATGTGTCCAGGGTCAGGAAGAGATACAGTATTTTGGCTTCCAAGTAGGGCAACCTGTGGTGGACAGAGCCACTGCTATACAAAACTGTAGATTGCCCAGGAACTTCAATCCTTCTTAGGATTCACCAATTATTATTCACGGTTTGTCCTGGGGGTTTGGGAGCTAATGGCCCCATTAACTGACATGACATGAGGGAAGATGAGCCACCTTCAGTGGTCAGCATGGGTTATAGAAGACTTTGAAAAGGTGGATAAAGTGCTCTGTCAAAACCCAGTGCTGTACACCCCCAATTTAAAAAAGATGAGTTTTTTGCAAACAGATGACTCAAAGGTGGCTATAGGGGCAGTGTTATTCCAAAGAGTTCAAGGAGAAGAATGGACAATAGCATATGCAAGTAAGAAACTCTCTGGAACAGAGACTAGGTATTCCCCAGTAGAACGAAAATGCCTGACTATTCGCTGTGGGGTTGAACTCTTTAGATATTATTTATTAGGAAGAAAATTTATACTAATTACAGCTCGTACCCCATTAAGGTAGCTACGATCTGCAAAAACTGATAATGCATGTATTATGAGGTGGTCATTGGCTTTACAACCTCTCCATTTCTCAATAGAACATTGTCCTGGGAGGAGAAATATAATTACTGATTTCCTGTCCCATTCACTACAAGAAAAGAATGCAACACTGAGTGAAACATGAGATTCTAGCCAAAGATTTTTTTTTCTTCTCAAAATCAGAGCATGAGTTTAAAAGATAAAAATGTATAACCCATATTAGAAAGTAAAGGGGGGAGGTATATAATAGGGAGGCAAGCTCTGATCTACTACTAGGGATGTTCCATAGAAAACTTACCAGGAGTTGGAGAAGCAACTCGCCAGTAAGATGACATCATCAGATGGCGTCTGGACATGGAAGTTTTCCACACCTGAAAAGAGACTGATTATAGACATGAAAGGGAAACAGGGTGAACCAGTTAAAGGACAGCTGCCAGCAAACCTGTACCCTGGGAAGGGGACAGAGTGTGTAAGTGAGTATTATCACATGCTTACTTTTGAAGGAAGAGCATTAAAGAGACCATAAAGGCTCATCAGTAAATTTTGCAGTTACAAATAAGGGGGTTACAATAGCCTGAGCAGAGGTGCAGGATCTCAGCAGCAGCAGCCAGAGAGACAATGAGTGATTTTCCTGAACAGTGGAGATAACTTACCCGAAGGAGAGAGGTGAGCTCCATCTGGCAGCTGGGGAAGTTGTGGACATGACAAACTGTGAGTTGAACCTCAAAGAGAGTAGAACAAAGATAAATTAACTGATAAGGTGAGCTAGATTGACCCTAGTCCACTTATTATAAGGACAGTGAGATCTTGACACTGGTAGGGTAGACTGTAATTCCTTGACAAGTGGCTACATCAGGCTTTTTCCTCATGAAGCAACAAGGGAATAAATATCAGTTTGGCAATATGATTAGCAATCTTTTTTGTTTGATTATTTATATTTTCTTCCATTAAGGCGTAGCAGGCGATCTGACAAACAAAGGTTGCAACCAGGTTCCAGATTTTGAGTAATAACCTTGGGACACCTCGCTGATCTGTAACATTCAGCAATGATGTGACTGGGAATGCAGGTGACTAATATGACAGCTACAGTGATAATTTAGCATCCTGTCCCATGTCAAGAATGAAGCATTACCAGTTGTGGCAGAGGCTGTGTAAATGTTTAGGCCTTAGTGTTAATAACTGCTATGAGGGAAACAAGCAAGTGAGAAACAGTTTCTTGAGGTTATGCTAATGTGCCATGATCTTGGCTCACTTCCTCTCTTTTTCTGTACCCAATAAGACTGTCAGAAGAGCATGAGAGAATAGGGGAAGGGACTGCCACTCAGGGGATTACCACTCAGAGGTTCCCACAAAAGAAGGCTAAAAGTCACTTCTTCTCGGACAACCATTTCTTTGACCACAGAATAACTCAGTAAATTATTAGTTCTTCAAAATGTACTGATGAGCCTTTATGGTCTATTTAATGCTCTTCCTTCAAAAGTAAGCATGTGATAATGCTCAGTTATTATTAAAATATACTGTTAACCAAAGGCAGATTTAGGGTGATGAAGTGGTAGTTTCACCCCTCCCCAACTCTCTAGACCCTCAACCCCTCTTACCCTGCCTTGATTTGTGGTCCACCCAAAGTTAAAAAGAAACAAACTGTCTTGCAGTGACAGAAGAATTTCTATTCAGGCAACAGTGTGGGAGTCACTTGACTTCCTGGCTCATTAAAATTTACCTGAGTCCTCATAAACTCTTCATTCCACAGGTTTTAATGTCCCTCTCATTATTTAATGGCACTGATATTCCACTAACCAAGTTATATTTTCTTCTTCAATTCTGCTGCCTGTTGGCTGCTTATAGTAATGAAGCTCCTATTTTACAGCCCTGCAAACTGCTTTTAACTCCAGCTAAAAACATTAACTCAGGTGAACATTAATTTGAGTGTGGAAATAACTTTCAAGGAAGCATTGCAAGATGTCAAGATGCTCAAGAAGACTTGATTTCATTTTATGATTCTAAAAGTGATGTACAGTTAATTTTAATGACTACTAGGGCTGTGTGAAGCTTCAGGTGCTGATTCAATTCAGAGGACATTTGGCCCAATTTGGTGGCCAAATCTCCAAATCTGAATTGAATCAGGGAACCAATAAAAAGGTCTGAATCGATTTGAAGCTGTCCAAATCTTTGGAAAAGATTCAGAGGGCTTCAGTAATTCGGGCAGTCCCCGCCTGCTGCAGCAGGGAGCTGAACTCCATGCTGGTAAGTAGGGGCTGGGGTGGGAGGGGCTGCAGGAGCAGGGAGGGGACCATGGGAAGGACCCCCACCAGGCC
>NW_017728943.1:9973238-9974477 GCF_001723895.1 Crocodylus porosus | reverse complement strand
CACCCACCCCAGCTTTGGCCCTTATAAAAAAAAAAGAAAAAAACCTCAGACTCACCAGCTCCTGCAGCCACATCAGGGCTTCGGGGGGCTCATGGAAGAGCCCCCCACATGGGCAGTGGGGGGCAGCAGAGATTGCTCCCTGCCAAGCAGGAAACAGTGAGCCTGGGGTTTGGTTTTTTTTTTTTCCCTTAAAGGGCCAGAGCTGGGGTGAGCGGTTCAACCATGGGGTCTGGGACAGCAGAAGGAAGTCTGGGGACTCATGCAGAACCCCCATGCACCATAAGACAGTGGGGGGTAGCAGGGATCACCGCCCCCACCCAGGAGCACCTGCTGAGTTGGGGGGCAGGAAGGGCAGCCATTGCTGGGGCTGGGAGAGCAGGCAGGGGATGAGCCTGTGTCATTCAGAGATTCAGAGGAATTGATTTGGGACAGTGATTTGAATCATCAGATTGAATCACTGTCCCCCAAATCAGCAGAATCCAAATCCAAAGCTAATACTAGCCACTTTTTACCTGGTGAAAAATGTATTATGTTATATGCAATGAGGCACCACACAATCTGCACCCTCCTTTTCAAAATCTTAGATCTACCCATACTGTCAATTGATCCAGGGAAGACCTTTAAAAAGAGGTAAGAATCAGATACAACTGGCTGACAGCAGGGATTCTGCAGTGGTACTGATGCTTCAGTCATGAGCAGAAATTGTTCTGGGCTTCCACTCTATGTGCCAATGATGTTAGCCTTGCAGTATACTGCTTGCTTTCCCCTAATTTCTGTCCTGAGCTGCAGTCAGGACCAGGCTACTTTCATAATGATGACTTTGGGTTTGGAGTAGTCTTGTACAAGCACAAAACAGTACACTGTTTAATCAATATTGCAGAAAGGTTGGGCATCCTGGCTTAGAGGTTTGTGAAAGCCAGCGTATATCTGATATTGTGTGTGCCTTTACAGTGACATCATAGAGCCTGTTATAAATCTGCACTTTGTGAGGAGCTGGAAGTTTGATTACCAGATCATTGTGTCTGGGGAGCTTGCAGACCAGTTCCCAAGCCCAAGCCAGTTCAGACCATTTCCCCTCACCACATGCAAATACAGAGAAAAAGGGTATTTCACTGCATAAGTACAGTCTTTGCACAATGCTGCCCCATAGTTTCATAGTTTCTAGGGTCGGAAGGGACCTGAGTAGATCATCTAGTCCAACCCCCTGCCATGGCAGGAAAGAGTACTGGGGTCAAATGA
>NW_017728943.1:9960318-9972473 GCF_001723895.1 Crocodylus porosus | reverse complement strand
GAGCCCTGGGGGACCCCACTGCCCACATCCCTCCAGGCCGAAAATGACCCATCCACCACCACTCTCTGGGTGCGGCCCTCCAGCTAGCTGGTGACCCATTTGACTGTGTGGGTGTCGACACCACAGCTCCCCACTTTCTTAATGAGAACAGGATGAGAGACAGTGTTGAAGTCCTTCCGAAAATCCAGGAAAACGATGTCCACTGCTACCCGTGCATCTAATGATTTGGTGATCTGATCATAGAAGGCCACCAGGTTGGTCTGACAGGACCTGCCTTTAATGAACCTATGTTGGTTGCCCCTAAGCATGACCTCCCCTGCTGGACCCTCATGGATATGCGCCAGAATAATTTTCTCAAAAAGCTTGCCCAGGATTGAGGTAAGACTAACTGGCCTATAGTTTCCTGGGTCCTCCTTCTTCCCCTTTTTGAAGATGGGAACAACACTGGCCCTCTTCCAGTCCTCTGGCACCACACCAGAGCATCACGAGTGCTTGTAAAGCCATGCCAGGGGTCCTGCAATGACCTCAGCCAATTCCTTAGTGTTCTAGGGTGGAGATCATTTGGACCGAATGACTTGAATACATCCAGTCCCTTCAGAAGTTTCCTAACTAGTTCCTCACTAACCCTTTGCCTAGGTGTGCATCACCTGGGGCCTGAGAGGGGCCTGGGGGGGGTGGTGACTGTTCCCTGCTTAGGAAAATGGAGGCAAAAAATTGTTAAATATGTTGGCTTTGTCATCTGGTGTGATGACCAAATTCCTAATGTGTCCTGCAGGGGCCCCAAATTACCCAGAACCTTTTTACCCGCTACTTATTTAAAGTAGGACTTCTTATTGTCCTTAATCTGGAAAGCTAGTCCCAGCTCCATCTCTGCCTTGGCCTTCCTGACTGCCCCCCTACATCCCCGAGCAACTGCAGTATAGTCATCCTCATCATGTCACCTCTTTTGGGAAGCAGATCCAGAGTATTAGCATGAGAAGGACTAGAGTCTCACAGCATCCCAAAATACTCCTTTGGGCAGGAAGCATTCCCTCATGCCAATACCCTGCTTGCCATAAGACCTTTATATTATAAACTGGAGGATTCCCAGGCCCTGGTTCCTCTGTTCTCTTACAAAGCTTCTTCCCTTGCTTGAATGATATAGTTATAACATTGCCTGCTATTTAATCTCAGTTTGCCTTGTCACAATTTAATTCAACCATCCCTAATCATCTCTGACCATCCAGATCAGTTACTTACCTCCCACCATAGGCCATCCCTGCAAATCTCTGTCACCTCTTCTGACTGTGGCTGTGATGTTGCAAAGTGTCATAGTTCTTCTTGGATTTAGTACTATTTTTAAACTTCTTTTACATGGTGCCATACAAAGATTTACTGGCCATATTTTACCGGTGACTGCTTAGCCAGTACCACTTGCTATGACCCATTTCACCAGGAGGTGAGGCCCCAGGAGACATGTGCAAGCATAGAGAGAATGCAGTAAGCAGGGGAGACATACACAGCTATTCTCCCATGTGGCTTTCAGGAAATGGCTCACTATCCAGTTTTTATTATTGATTATGTATATTACAATAGTACCCAAGGGGTGCGTCTACACAAGATGTTTACTATGGAGCTGCCTAATTAGCTAATATACTAACTCTGACATAGATTAGTGCTTGTAAATACAAGTACTAACCTGCAGTAGCATTATTTACTGCAGAGCAATGCACATATAGACGCTGACAGGGCTGGTGGAGGCACAAAGGTGCTTCAGTGTGGGGGCTGCTTGCTGGTTATCCCTGCACTGAAGCACCCTTGTGCCCCAGCCAGCTCCTCTGTAGCATGTTGAGCTGAGTTAGAGTAGCCCTGGTCTGGCAGTCTGACCCGCTGGGCCCCCTGCCAGCTACGGCTGCTCTAACTTGGCTCAATGTACTGCAGTGCATGTCTAAACACGGCACCTGGAAGCAATAAACTCTTGTGCAAACTGCACCAGTGTTTATTGCTTTGCATTAGTTGCATGTATAGATGTACCCAACAGTCATATTCAAACTGGGGCCCATATGTAGCTGCTGTATAAACACATAGTCAGATACTTTCCCTCTACTCAAAAGTTTACTATCAATGTTTTCCATTTACTTCAGTAGAAGCATGGTTGGGCCAATGCTAAGGACTTTAGAGAATCCCTCCCTACACAAAAGAGACAGCTAAGAAGTGGAAGAAGTGAGGTAGCATTATTAGAAAAGGACAAGAGTATCTCAAGGGAACAACTTTTTGTCAAACAATACCAGTTTGTCAAACCAAAATGTTTTGGGGGAGCTTATTACTCTCAATAAAACTTGCATTGATCAAAGGTTCTCTGGTCCAAGGTGGTAATGTTTGCTCAAAAACAGAGAGAAAGTGATCCTCTTTGGAACAGCCAACATCCTATAGCAAGGATGCAGATGTGTAATAAAGATGATCCAGGTTAATCAGCCTGATTTAGATCATCAACTCCAATCTGGGCTCAATACATGCTGGGAAGTGCTCTGACCATTGTGTTCACAGCACTATTGCATGGCTGTTTTGTCATGCCTGTCCTTGACTTTTCATGAAAAACTTTGAAACGTCTTGACTTTCTCCTGATGTAAAACTTGAAAAAAAAATAATTTGGCTCTAATTATTCCTGCTTTACAAATGTGGAACTGAAGTATAGAAAGGATAAGTGACTTAACCAAATTCCTCACAGAGTCAGAAGCAAACCTGCTGAAATTAAACTTTTTTTGCCTGAAAACTAGTCTAATGTCTCCTCCTAACCTTTTACTCAGGTTAAATTTGAAACCCGCAAAGCCTGGCCTTGGTCATTTTCCTATTGGAATGCCAATGGGCATTGTCCATGGACTGAATCACTGGAGGCTGCATTATTCCTATCCACTCCCTACCCCAACATCCCCTTCATGTGGAATACACATACTGTGCCCCTGGATAAGGAATTGAGAACATTAAGTCCCTCCAGGCTGGCATTCCTGGAGATCCCTTCTAGGCTCTAAAAATATACCTTCTCCCAGTATATTTCAGTACTAATTAAGTTTCTGCTGTCCCTCCCACAGAGGGTTATCAACATAGTTTACAAAGTGTCATCTTTTAGCAACTGCTCAAGAGCTGGCCGTTTCCCATCTCACTGCCTCTGATATATTTACATGTCTTCTTTATACAAATACAGAGACAAAAATCTTCCCCTTGTAGTTAGAATATTTTCGACCAAAGAGAGAAAATCTCTTGCCAAGTTGTTCAGTAGCTGAAAATGACTTGTCACGTCCACAGACTAGTAATTCTTTTTATTTTTAAATGACTAACCACACTATGATTAATGGCTCACATAAATGGGCTCTAAATAAATCTGGCAACAAGCAGAGGGAAGGAAAAGGATAGATGGGGCAGGGGCTAGAACGAGACCACAGCAGGACATAGGTGGCATGAATAGCATAGCGGGCACTGAGACAGGAAAAAATGTTTCATGCTATTTGTGGTTTAAGATTGCAGCTACAGATGGCGTGGCTGTCATGTAGCCAGGGCTCTAGAGAGGTAGAAACCTGCACTGCAGGCACAAGTCTCCTCTGATCATTGTGCCTGTTACTACTCTGGCAGACTCATGGAGAACTCTGTAATTATTATTCTGTATTAAAAAGTTAATGGAGATCTTGGCTGAATACAAAATATCATTAACACATACTGTATCACCTCTCCACACACACACACACACCTCATTTAGAAAACTGCACTGTAAATGGCTACACCACTAACAGCATTTTCTAACATTATTTTTTCAGGGAGGTTTTTTCACAGATTATTGACTTCAAATGGGTTCTGTTGTTGTTTATTTTGTTTTGGTTTTTTGGTTAGTTTTTTGGGGGGTTGTTTGTTTTTTTGTTTTTGTTTTTGCATTGACGCTTAGCATGAAATCACTGTAAGGGTAGTTCTAGAGACTGAAGACAAAATGTTTATTCATTGAGGAAGTAGAAAGTGGGAAATGCTAACTGCATGGCCAAAAGTGGCAGATAACACAAGATGGGTGAAGTGGTAAACAATGATAAGGAAAGGCCACAGGAAAATCAAGATCACTTGGTAGCTTGTGCCTATTCCAGCAAAACATGTTTAAATCAAATGAAATACAAGGGTATTCATTTAGGGACAAATAATGTAATTGAGCATACACAGAAGGGGAGCTGTGTTCTGGAAAGTGGAGTCTCTGGAAAGGCTCTTGAGGGCATAATAGACATGTATTCAACATGACGCAAGTCTGTAAAGGGCTAAAGCAAACTGTAGATGTGTAAACAGGAGAGTAGTGAGTAGAACCTAGGAGGTGAATTGACTTCTATGTGCAGCAATGGAGAGACCATTATTAGGATACTACATCCAGTTTTAGCATCCACATTTTTTAAATGTTTTGAAAAGTGGTGATGGTGCAGAGAAGAGCCACAAAAATGAGTCAAGGCCTGGAGAAAATGTCTCAGAATGAGAGACCTGCAAAGTGCAATCTGTATAGTTTATCAAGAAGGTCAGTAGATGACTTGATGACAGCCTGGAAGTAAATGCCCTGGGAGTAAAGGGCTCTTTACTCTAGAAGGGACAGGTGTAACAAGAACAAATGGCTGGAAACTGCAGCCAGACAAATTCAGAGCACAGTTTGACCTGTAAATGTGATATGGCCATGTACTCATACACATCATGAGCTGACCTGAACTGGCTCTGCCAAGAAATTTCTTAGAGAAGCCAATGAATGGACATCAGAAAGTTAACGGTTCTGAGACACTAGCAATGATGACAATGAGAACTCTTCCCATTTCAGTCCAAAACAGGTTTGCCACCCTTCTGGGTTAGGGCCAGTACACAAAATTTTGTGGAGTAAAGCTAAAAATGTAATTTCAAACTTTCCCGAAGATGGAATCTCATTACAAATTATCACAGGAAGGTTTGGATTTGAGGCAACTTCACTCCTTTTTACACAAATTGATGAGATTTATAGGGATATAGCTCTGCTTCTGTAGAAACAGAATTTTGGTGTCAAAGAGATGAGTATTACTTCACAAAGCTGGGATTAATAATTATGTGAAGCAGTTATGAAATAATGCCCTATTTGCATTAAGTAAAATAATTCCCAATAGATGGGCGTAAAACAAGACCAGCATTTAGGTTTTGCTAGGAATATGTGAATGTTAGATCTCCACCACAACGCAATAACAGAAATCTGTCACAGGGAAATAAAGTTTCTCTTGTAAAATGGAGAGCCAGAAAACTGTGCATGAAAATTATGAGACATTTCCCAAAAGTTGGTATTATTACTGAAGATCATAATGAACTAACAGCCTGTGTCCAGTACACACATGAACTCATACAAAATGTGCCACTTTCTCTCTCTTTCTCTCTCCCTTTCCCCTCCCCACATTCTTCCCTCTCATCACTTCCCCTCCCTACCTCCTGGAGAAACCAAGAAAATTGCTTTTTTGTTTTGCCTGCAAATTATGAGCTAGACTTATCTATACAAAGTGTCTGTAAGTCCCATTGTTGGATTTATTTCACTAAGCTGTATTTTAACGATTATGTAATGTGTGTTAAATTCATTAATCTAGATTTAAAACACTTAATAGTGTTTAAATTTTATTCACATATTTATCTAAATAAGTATATGTTTCAATACAGGTTATTTATTAGAGCTGGTGAGGAATTTTCTGTCAATATATTTGTTGTCAATGCTGGTTTTATCCAGGTTATGCCAGGATAATTTGCTGATTCCCTTGCCCACTTTTCCAAGTGGAAAGTGAAAATAAAACTTTTATTTTAGGTTAGGTTGACCTCAGTGGAAATAGTCTGGTATATCAAATTGAAACAAAACATTTCATTTGGAATCAGTTCTGTGATACTCCTTGTCTTCCACACTTATCATGGTGCATCATGCTCCCACTTCCTATTATAGGCTGGTCATTGTGCTGAACTACATATCCCTGTAATACACTAGCATCTCACATCTTAGTAAACAAGCAAAGTAAACTCTGGGTATCTTGGCTATGCAGTCTGTCAGGGAACCCTGGCTTACTGAGAGAATGGACTGTGAGATATTTGAATTACAACTCTCATGATCTGCTGCACTAGCTAGAAAGGGGTGTTTACTTGCATGAAATTTGACAATGTGGCAAGCTTTAAATCAAGTTACAATTCAGCAACAACAAAAAATTAACTTTTTTGTCCAGATTTGGGACCAAAAAATGCTGGGATTATCCACAGGACAAAGCTTCATATTTTAAGCAACTTTAATAAATTAGTATAGATCGTAAAGATTTACAGAAAAACAAGAAACAGACTACATATCCAGTTAACCAGTTGAGATGTGCAGAACGTATGGAATTATATAATAAGGGCTGAGAATTTCAAAGTGAAGAGAGAAAGGGAGTAGGTTAAGGGACTCTAGAGAATTTGAAGTAGGAGCTGAAACCCACAAATTTTGAAGCACTCAAAAATAGCCGGGTTTAAGAGCTGAAGTGATTGTACAGAAAAGTCATTTTTAACAGTAATAAAGAAAATGAATTACTGATGCAAAATGAAGGCAAGTATTTAATTGCAAAAAGGCAGGAAATTCAGAGTTAAGATTCACATAGCAACTCTTAAGTCTGCCAGTTGCACGCATATATATATTCCAGTAAGGAATTTTATTATATGAGCACACAACACAGAGCACAGAAGTTAGAAAATATTTATTTTACAGCTCTGGGTTAATTGTTCAGGCATAGAAATTCGATATACCATGGGGTGATACTGAAGGAATGCAGAGATTGCTATGCAGTGGGTGCTGAGGTGATGATAGAGTATATAATTTATTATAAACTGTGCATTAGAGTGCATGGCAGAAAAATTTGAGGCCGAACTGAAGAATCTTGTCTTCAGTTGAACTTGCATAGAAAATTTTAGGGAGACAATCTGCAGCCACCTGAATTGGAATTAGCGCAGGACACCAGAGTTAATACCCTCACTTTTATTAAAAAGTACTGGAGGATATTCAGGGTAAGATTTTCACAACTGTTTATGCCAAGTTTCGCTCCAGCTGCTGCAAGGCCCTTGGAGAGAGAACAGCCAGCACTGTTACTACATATCATAGTGCACGACATGAGCAATGAATGTTGGGTTTGGTGAATGTTCTGAACAATACAGAAATAGCAAAACATTGTGGTTTGGGGACTTTTTTTAGTTAAGTGACTTTCTTCATTGTGAGGCTCCATGAAACAGAAGGACTCTCCACACTACAGAACAGCTGTGTAGCCAAACTTTAGGCACAAGGAAATGAAGGAGGAATAAGCTGTCTGGCCCAGTTTCTTCTCTCAGGTATGTCTGAAGCAACTTTCCTTAAGGTGTCATGATTGTAACTGAGTCCAATGCTTTTATAAACATTACTACATGCCTGAAATTCTGTGTTTGTAAGACTTCCTAGTAGACTTGGTTTGCCAGCAGTGGTCTGTTGCAAGGTAACCTGCTGTACAGGATTTGTGTGGGGTTTACTATAGCAATATCAGTGGGAAATTCTTTATATTAGCTCAAAATTACCTGGTGGCTCTGTCTTATCCTTGCTGATAATGATCTGGACACCATTACATCTGCTGCCTTCCACCATTGATTGGATTATGACAGTCCAGTCTTTATAGACTTGAACATATCAGACCTCAAAAAACCAAAGATGCTTCAGAATGCAGTAGTATTGTTCATCATCAACCAAGGACAGCAAGACCTCTTCGCCCTGGTGTTCTGCCTTTCTCCCTGGCTCCACAAAAAACACTGCATTCAGAGTTTGAGGGTTTGATCCACATGTTCAAAGCCTTAGATTTCTATGTTTGCCTATGTTCTTTAAAGACAGCTGCATCCTTGTCATCTTCTAAGGAGTAATGGGACTGTTCACCTCCAGGATAAAGCTTATCTCTCCAGCAAATGGGGCTTTTCAGGGGCTGGCCCCAGAAAATAGAACTCCTAGCTGAAGACTCTCAGAACTACCATTAAGTCCCAGCACAGAGGCAACTGGCACTTGTTTCTCTCAGGAGAAACCACACACCCTATACATTTGGGGTCAGGTAGAAGAAGATGGAGGAAGTTTTGTTGCTTAATTTGACCCAAGGCACCCAGATTCATGATGCACCACTCAGATCATGTATTCAGGTTTGTATTTTTCAATCTGTATACTCTCTATCTTGAAGCTGTAAATATGGATGAGGTTTTGAAATAGTGATTTAAGGGATTTCTTTAATTAATGATTGTGTGTGAACCCAGAGGACTGATGTCAATGGCCCAGGAAGTTTCTTCCAGTCCTATCTTTCTATCTAAACCTGACACTGTGGTATTTGCAGCATATCTCATGAGTGTAGATCAAGGCAGCATATGCTGGTAAACCATTTCATTCTATTATGCATATTTTTGGCCAATGTTATGGGTTAACTGTTTTACTTCCATGCCCATCATGTAAAAACATAGCAGAAGCATCATTTATTAAGATCAAACATTTTCCCAAGGACTGTAGGAGGAGGTGTGAGGAGCATGCAAAGTAGAAGCCCAGAGAAGTAGAGATTGCAGAAACTGAAATGTACAGGCCTTTACCAAGACATAGGGACAGTTGGGAGGGGGTGGGGGGGCAGTTGATTTTATTTTCTTAAACAGAATCCAAGCTTTAGTAAGTCAAAGAAATACTGCCCAAATTGACTTGGGAGAGTTGAATCTTTAGACAGAACAGCTTTCCTGCAAAGTATTCAGTTAAATGGATGGTAACAAGCACACAAAAAGTAGAAGGTCAGATTCCTCCTGCTTAACTTTCTGTTCAGCATAGCAATTGAAGGGCTGTCAGGGGTCAGTTACAAGTGCCCGATTCTCAGCCCAATCTTTGTGCAAGCCTGAGAGACTATTCTAACCTACACCCAGCTGGCACCAGTCTCCACGTCTCAGCAGAAGGCAGGGGGACAACTTTTTTGGCAATGCTCCCAATATGCCCCCTGTTCCAGAGAGAGAGAAGGGCCTGTAGTGAATGAGACTGTAGGAGTCAGGTATGCTTGCTGTGTATCCCCAAGCCAGAGACAGGATCCAACTCCAACCCTTGTGTCACACCACAAAGTAATTAAGTAGAGAAGAAAATCTGACAAAAAAATCCCTTCTCTTCTCAGTTTCCTGTCTCTTGTCATCACTTTGCTAATTCTGTAGTCACCACAGAGCTTTGTAGGATGAGGCAGGTCTGGTTTTACATTTTTTCATGATTACTTTGTATTTTATACATTTGGAAGTGGTGGAACAGAACACAAGGTTTACAGATAAACTTCCATGTATAAAAGCTTTTCATGAGCTTGCACAAATTGACTCCATGTGTTTCTGTATTTGTCATCTTCACAGAAGACAAGGAATGTCTCTGCAGTCCTCTGTCCGGAGAGGGCCTCCATTCTTAAGGAGCAAAGAGATATTAACTGAGCTAGGGAAGCTTGTGCGTTGCACTTTTCTGGACAGTGGGAAGTGCTACACGGCTCTGGTGGAGTTCTGTTACATGTACAATATAGGCAACTACAAAGAGAAAGGAGGACAGTATGGCAGTGTAAGATGGTCAGAAGGATATAGCATAGTGTCACAGCTAGCATTCACCCCACTGAAGTTAAAAAAGTCATTGCATTGTATATATTTCTTCTCAGTCTCTTATAAGATTTTCAGGAAACTTTCATTTGTTCTACAATCTGCCTTACTGCCTTTGAAGAAAGGTTTTTTTGTAAAGTGTCATCAACATCAGTAGTTTAAAAATGAAAGTATTCAAACTGCAGGGTTGCTGGTTGTAGCTGTGTCGGTCTAAGGACATAGGCAGGCAAGGTTCTCTGGGTAGATGTGATATCTTTTATTAAACCAACTAAATAGATGGGGAAAAGTCCTTTGCAAGCTTTTGGGCACAAACGCCCTTCTTCAGACAATGGGAGACTCTGCTGGTGTTATGTGTTCTCCAAGGTAGAAAAGAAGCTAAAGTAAACAAGAAGTCTGTGAAGATGCAAGTGAGGCAATTTGGAAGACAAAGGGCAGAGATAGGAGGGGAGGGGAGGGGAGGGAAAAGTGTGAAGAAATGCAAGTGGTCAGCTAACAGGCAGGTTACCTGGTCAGGCGAGTTGTAATGTGTCATAAGTCCATGATTTTTTATATCCAGTAGATTTGTTTGTAAGCCTGTCTATGAAAGGTGTTTTGTAAATTCTCTTTGAGGATCAGAACAGAGAGACCAGAGAGGGACTGATTGTCTTGTGCAAAGTCTGCCCCAGATAATTGGGTATTTTTGTCTTGAATGATTTTCCACTGTGCATTCATTCTGGTACTCAGTTGTTGTTTGGTTTCTCCTACATATTTTCCATCAGGGTATTTAGTGTACTGGATGAGATGTATTATATTTTGGGAGGTGCAGGTGTAAGATCCAGGAATGCTGATCATTCTGTTGTGGGGTATGGTTATTGTGGGAGTGGTGGAGATGTAGCGGCAAATTTTACATTTCTTGTCTTGGCATGGTCAGGATCCATTTTGTGTCATTTAGGTCATACGAAGTTTGTTTCTAGTGAAGAGGTTAGCAAGATTCGGTACTTTTTTAAAAAAATGAGTGGTTCTGGAAAGATCTCTTTAAGAATTGAGTCTTCTTCTAGTATGGGTTACAATTGTCTGAGGATTTTCCATATAGGTTCCAGGGAAGGATGGTATGTCATAACTAATGGTGTGCGATTCGTGTGGATTTTCTTTTTTGTATTGTAGCAATTCTTCACGTGGTATCCAGGTGGCTCTTTCAAAAGTTTGATCTTTCTCTCTGTAGGAGTGTCCCTGTTGGCTGAAGGCCCTATTGAGATTCATAAAGTGACGATTGTGGGTATTCTCCTCAGTACAAATGTGATGGCATCGGAAAGCTTGGCTGTAAACTACAGCTTTTTTGGTGTATTTAGGATGTTTGCTGTTTCTGTGTAGATATGTATGTTGGTCCGTGGGTTTCTTGCATGGTTTGTATTTTACCATTTTGGATATTGATCATGGTATCTAAAAAGGAAACATTGGTGTTTGAGTATTCAAGAGATACTTTGATGGAGAGGTGATGATTGTTGAATTTGTGAAGAAAATCAATCAGAGACTGCAGGTTTTCAGTCTAAATCGTGATGTCATTCACATATCCCAGGCATAGCATGGGCTTGATAGTGAGCTCTTAAGGAATTCTTCATCCAGGTAGGCCATACAAAGGTTGGCATATTGTGGCACCATTTTCGCAGATGACACTAAGATGTGGGGGGATGTGGGCATACTAGAAGGGAGGAATAGGCTACGATCAGACCTAGACAGGTTCAGGGGTAGATGGATGAGAACGGGATGGGTTTCAACACTGACAAGTGCAAGGTGCTGCATCTGGGGAGGAAGAACCAGCAGCATACCTAACAGGCTGGGGAACTCCCTTCTCATCAGTGTAGAGGCAGAAAAGGACCTTAGAATCATTATTGAGCAGGTCCAAGGAGGTGATCCTTCCCCTCTATGCGACACTGATCAGGCCACAGTCGAAGTACTACGTCCAGTTCTGGGTGCCGCACTTCAGGAGAGATGTGGTCAACATGGAGAGGGTCCAGAGGAGGGCCACACTCATGATCAGGGGGCAGCAGGGCGGGCCCTACGAGGAGAGACTAAGAGACCTGAACCTATTCAGCCTCCACAAGAAAAGGCTGAGGGGGGAACTAGTGGCTGTTTTCAAATTAGTCAGAGGGTACCAGCAGGCATTGGGAGAGTCCCTGTTCCCCCAAGCACTACCAGGAGTGACTAGAAATAATGGTCACAAGCTGGCAGGGGGTAAAGTCAGACTAGACATCAGGAGGCGCTACTTCATGGTCAGGGTGGCTAGGATCTGGAACCAACTTCCAAGCAAAGTGGTATTGGCTCCTACCCTTGGGGTACTTAAGCGGAGGCTAGATTAACACCTTGCTGGGGTCATTCAACCCCAGTACTTTTTCCTGCCATGGCAGGGCATCGGACTTGATGATTTGCTCAGGTCCCTTCCGACCCTACCAGCTATGAAAATATGAAACTCTGAAACTATGTCCGTGTCCTTATAGATTCATAGATTCATAGATGCTAGGGTCGGAAGGGACCTCAATAGATCATCGAGTCCGACCCCCTGCATAAGCAGAAAAGAG
>NW_017728943.1:9933304-9948588 GCF_001723895.1 Crocodylus porosus | reverse complement strand
TATGGTCTCCGAGAGTTGCCTCAGGAGCCCCAAATCTATTTCTTCCCCTTGATGTGGGGGTCTGTAGCAGACCCCTACCACCAAATCCTTTTCTCCTTGCCCCCCATTTAGCCTAACCCACAGTCCTTCTACTTCCTCATCCTTTGATTCCTTGTTAAAGTGTGGTGCCCAGAACTGGATGCAGTACTCCAGCCCCAGTCTCACCAGTGCTGAGTAGAGCAAAAGAATCACCTCCTTGATTTTGCTGGAGATATGTTGATTGATTCATACCAGAGTATTATTTGCCCTACTGGCTACAGCATCACACTGATGGCTCATATTTATACTATGGTCTATTATTACCCCCAGGTCCCTTTCATTCATGATGCTAGTCAGGTTGGTGCCACAAAGCCTGTAGGTGTGATGGGGGTTGGTCATCCCAAGGTGGAGCACTTTACATTTCTCAACATTGAACTTCATCAGATTCCAATCCATCCAACTTGCTAGCTTGTCTAGTTCTTCTTGTAACTGTAGCTTATCTTTAAGTGTGACCATGCTCCCCCATAACTTGGTGTCATCCGTGAACTTGGCCAGTGAGCTCTTCACCCCCACATCCAAATCATTAATAAATATGTTGAAAAGACCTTGCACCAACCCCTGCAGGACACGATTGCCCACTTCTACCCAGGATGACACGGATCTGTTCACTATGACTCTCTGGGTTCGATCCTGCAGCCAGCTTCTCACCCACCTGACTGTCTCAGAGTAAAGCCCACAATCCTCCAATTTTCTCACAAGGACATTGTGGGATACTGGATCAAAGGCCTTTTGGAAGTAAAGGTATGCAATGTCAACCTGCTCTCTTGTGTCCAGGTGGTGAGTTACCTGGTCATAGAAGGAGATGAGGTTGGTAAGGCAAGACCTGCTTATGACAAAAGCCATGCTGGCTGTCATTCAGAATCTTACCTTCTGCAAGTTTATCACAGATAGATTCCTTGATTAGGTTTTCTAGGATTTTCCCTACAATGCAAGTTAGGCTGATTGGCCTATAAATACCTGGGTCCGACCTCCCATCCTTCTTGTGTATGGGGACAACATTGGCCATCTTGCAGTCCTCAGGGACTTCTCCAGAGCACCACAGGTTATGGAAGAGTTTCACAATGACTTCGGCCAGCTCCCTCATCACTCTCAGATGAAGATCATCCAGTCCTGTAGTTGGATCTTAGAGATTCTATGGCCCTTCTTTCTGAGAGGTAAAGGTTGGCATAGTGGTGTTTTTTTAAATTTCTAGAATTAATATTTTCATTAGTGTTGTCACAGAATGAAGTTGTGTCAAAAGTGGATTTGTTTTTGTTGTGGATTTGTTTTTTGTCGTGCCTTCAGGAGGAGGCATTGGAAAAATTCTTCTAGTTCTCCATTATTATTATTATATTAAATACATATATTCAATATTATATTAATACATTAAAATTTCAAGCTTTTCAATTACAGCTGGTAGGAAGGTAGAGTGCCCTACCTCTCTATGCTTCAGTTTTTTACTCCTATAAAATGGGGACAATAATCCTTTTCTTCTCTTGTCCTACAGAGAAAGGTCTGTGCCTCATAATGAAGGTGCACAGTGCCTGGTACAGTGGGAGCAAATCTTGTCAGAGGCACCACTACAATATGACTATCTCTCCACTGTTAGACAATGCTCCATCTTTCAGAGAGAAAGATGGCCCTATCCATATCCGAATACAAATATTTAAGACCTGGTGAAAGTAGAAAAAGATTGATGTGGATAACATGGGCCATGCATGTTTGATGATGTTTTGATAGATAAGCAAGCAGGTTAACCAGAACAGTTGACTTTTTTGACTGGTATTTCTTAACTGGGCTATGTAGAAAGATGTTTCATTAATAAATGAGGAAGGGAGAGAAACTGACTATCATACATTGGCTGAAATAGGACATTAATGTGACGTGCCTTAAATAATCTCTCTCAGGTTTTGCCCAATACCAGTGTGGTGTCTTAGCAATTGGAAAAGTAAGGAGAAAATATTTAGAAAAGAATATAGGTTTCTTGAAGAGAGCTAGGGATAAAAATTACAGGTAAGAAAATATTTAGGGTAGAATTTTTTTCCCTTTGAGCATCTACGTTTTAGTTTTCTAGATGTAACTGTCTGGTTTGGGCTTCTGTTTTATGCTGTGGACATGTAAACCTTAATGCATTTATGCAACTATATGTGCATGCAAATTCTAGGAAAATTTGAGATAGAGAGGTCCATGTCACTTTATGTGCTGGGCACAGTCAACCATTTAAGTTATCCACATGCAAGGTTGTACGTCTAAGACCAAAGTGTGTACCACTTAAATGATAGGGAACTATCTCCTGGAAAATTGAGGCTCTGAGAAGGCCCTTATTTTTTTTAAAAGGTGCCTAAAGATGTAGATAGATACCTCCTGGAATATTCAAAAGCATCTGTGTGTCTCACTCTAGGCCAAGGGTGTCAAATCATCGAGCCCCAAGGTCCTGATGAGTGTCATTGGTCTGTTATGTAGGTCAGATCGGACTACAGTGGAACCAGCACTTGGGGCCCATTTAGTGAGGTACCACATGCAGCATGCTCTCTGTGCCACCCCCCTCTTTATGTACAGCCCCACTCTGGATGGACCCAGTGGTGTACATGGTATGGGGGACCAGCAAGGGGCATGCACTGCATGTGGCACCCTGATGGACCAGCTTTGGGTACTGGCTCTTGCGCTGGTCTGGATTAGGCCCCAGGCCATCCAGTAATGCTGGAGCTACCAGCAAGCATGGGCAGTCTGATGGGGCACCACATGTAGTCCGTGCCCCTGTTGGTCCCACATGCCACTTGCAGAGTGAATCCCAAAGTGGGGCCAGCATGACACTGGGCTCGCTCTAAGAACTACACATAGCACAGGGGGTTTGCATGAGGCATGCACTGCATGATACACATGGATGGCCTGGGGTCCAATCTGGACCAGTCCCAGAGCCAGTGCACAGGATGATCCAACAAGGTGCTGCATGAAGCATTCTCCCTATGCCATCCCCCTGTGCTGGCAGCCTGGTCTTGCCCAGGCCCAGTCTGGGCACAAGACTGGCTTTGTATGCCACATGCTGTGCAGGGGCCAGTCCAGCAACCATGGACTGGATCATAGGCCTCCATTGGCTCATCTAGCTTGTGGGCCATATGTTTGAAGCCCCTGCTCTAGGCAATTAGACACTATAAGTTCCTGTCTTTTGTATGACTGCTGTAGATACAGAACAACAACTCTAATTTTACATATAGATGGTCGAGCAGAAGAGAGTATCACTGTGATCCATTCTTCATATTTGTGGATTGGGTATTAAGTCATTATATGTTCTATGGTCTGTCGCACACTGGAGAATTTTTAATTTTCCATTTGCGCATCAAGTGTCCACATCTCCCATAGTTTGTGGGGATACAGTTTGAGCATCACAGGAGATCAAAGCCAGGGACATTCTGCATTGGAAATAATGCAAGATGTTTATTTGGGACTTCCTGTGAACTCCATTCAGTTTTCCAAACTTCATCAGAGTTGAAGTCACATTGTTAAAGGTTAAGCAGATGGATCCAGAAGGGCTTGCACAACCTTAGTGTCAGGGCTTGACCTGATTAAAATTACAGGTTTGGCCAGTGGGTACCTTCCCAACCCTGACCTTTGACCATACAATCACTTGCCTGGTTTTCTGTAGCAGTGGTCCTATCTCTCACCTGCCACATCTTGAGGTTTTAGGATGATAACAATCGGGAGGTGGTAATTCGCACTGCCAGCAGATGATGATCACTCAAAGTAGGTTTCTTCTAGGGCTCCAACCACCCCTACACCCTGGCCTAGCATCAACCAATGTTACATCGCCATTTTCCCAGACTTGTGTGCATCCAGACAACCATCTTGACAGAATTAAATTAATGAGGACTACCGGACTTCTTCTTCAGTCTCAAGTAGGTCCCGTGATTGCTGAGGGGAGAGATTTTTGTGTATGCTCTCTCCCTGATGGTTAAGCCTTCTGATAAACAACACCTAAGGTATCTAAACAAATGTAAGGAACAGAAGCCCATCCAGGCTGATACTTTGCATCAGCCTTCTACCTGCCAAAGGGGGTCACCTTGTCAGAAAGGATGCAAAGCATCCAGGAGGTGGGAGAAGGGCCCACAATTTATGTAGATCAAGTGAGGGAACACCTCAAGAGGCTCGACATCCATAACTCTGCAGGCCTAGATAGAATGCACCCAAGAGTCCTGAAGGAGCTGGCGGACATCATAGCATGTCCTATGGAGGAGATATTTGAGAACTCATGGTCCTTGGGAGAGGTACTGAAAGACTAGAAAAGAGACAATGTGGTCCCAACCTTTAAGAAAGCAAGGAAGGAAGATCCAGGGAATTACAGACCAATCAGTCTGACATCCATCCCTGGAAAGATCCTGGAGAAAATCATCAAAGGTTCCATCAGCAACAGGCTAATGGAAGGCAACTTTCTGAGTGCCAGCCAACATGGCTTTTGTTGCTGGAAGGTCTGACCTGACCAAAATCATATCCTTCTATGACCAAGTGATGCATGGCCTGGACAAGGGAAACTAGGTAGATGTCATATATCTGGATTTCAAGAAAACCTTTGACTTGGTCTCCCATGATGTCCTCATGGTTAAGCTGGGGAATTGAGGCCTCAACCATCCCATGGTCTGATGGCTGGGGAACTGGCTCTGGGGTTGGATGCAGAGAGTATTAGATGGTGCAGGCAAATCAACATGGGGCAAGGTGAGCCATGGTGTCCCTCAGGCTCAGTACTTGGACAAGTAATCTTCAATATCTTCATTAATGATCTGGATTTGGGCATCAGATGTGGACTGGTAAAGTTCACGGATGACACTAAACTATGGCAAAAGGCAGTCACACTGGAGCATAGGCTGGAGATATAGGCCAACCTGGACAGGCTTACAAGGTGGATAGATCAAAACCTGATGGAATTCAATGTAGACAAGTGCAGGGTGCTCCACCTTGGAAAGAAAAACCAGCATCATACTTATAGGCTTGGTAGTGGTACGCTTGCTAGCACCATGACCGAAAGACAGTTGGGGGTCCTGATTGACCACGAGATGAATATGGGCCACCAGTTTGATGCCATAGCTGGAAAAGCAAACAAAACCCTGGTATGCATCCACTGAAGCATTTCAAGCAAAACCAAGGATGTCACCCTTCTCCCTCAGCCTTAGTGAGGCTGCAACTGGAGTACTGCATCCAGTTTTGGGTCCCCTACTTGAGGAGGGATGTGGATAAACTCAAGAGAGAACAAAGAAAAGCCACACACATGATCAACGCCCAAGAGAACAAGCCTAATGAGGAGAGGCTTAGGAACGTGGGACTCTTCAGCCTGGAGGACAGAAGGCTCAGGGGGGACTTGGTGGCAACCTATAAGTATATAAATGGGGTGCACCAGGATCTGGGAGAACAGTTACTCCCTAGGGCTGTGCGAAGATTCAGTCACTGATTTGATTCGGTGGAGATTTGGCCAGATTAGGCTGAATCAAATCAGGACACCCTTTGATGTCTCTGAATTGAATCAGAACCCTGTCAATTGATTCAGAGAGATTCAAAAATATTCGATGATTCAGACATAGACACAGCTTTATATGTTTTTTCTACAAATTACCAGGCAGCTCATGAATGCTCAGATGGTGGAGTGGCTGGAGTGTCCCACAGGGGCACGGACAGTCTTCAGCACACTCGGCAGCAGACCCAGAAGTGGACCAAAAGCACTTCTGGCTCCACCACTGAGCACACGTGGGGGTGGCACTTCTGTGGGACTCTCCATCCACCCCACCATCGCTGTATTCATGAGCCATGCCTGATACCTCAAGGTATGTAGAAAAAACATGGCTGTATCTATGGCTGAATCACTGATTCTCCAAATCAATATCGAATCTTCAGATCTGCATTCAGCTGAATTGAATCAGAACAGTGCTCCAAATCAATTAATCAAATCACTGTCCCCGATTCAACCCGAATTCGAATCACATATAGCTCATTTTGCACACCCCTATGGTTCACCAAGGCTCTGCAAAGGCTAACAAGTTCTAATGGCCACAAACTTCTGGAAGGCCAATTTAGACTGGACATAAGGAAAAACTTCTTTACAGTCTAAGTGTCTAGGGTCTGGGACAGACTCCCCCCAGAGGTAGTGCAAGCACCTCCTCTGGACTCTTTCAAAAAGCGTTTGGATGCTTATCTTGCTGGGATCATTTGACCCCAGCAGACTTCCTGCCTAAGGCAGGAGGGCTGGACTCAACGATCTTGCAAGGTACCTTCCAGCCCCTAATGCCTATGAATCTATGAATTTATATCCCCTGTTCCAGAAATATGGGTCTGTCTGGGGAATTTTCCCCTTTAAATTGCTTAGGTTGGGGTTCTGCACATCTGATGCAGCAGTCTGCTGGCTTGTCTTGATGAAGGCATGACAGGCAGCACAGCAACAAATAAAAAGAAGTAATATAGAAAGTCAGTATCCTGACTATTGGGGTTCAGCCACTTTCCTTCTGGCTGGCCCTTTTGCAGCGGCATTCCGTTGCCACAAACCACGACTCCACCCAGCAGTGTCTCCCTGGCCAGTGTTTCTCAGCTTAATCAAGCTCTTTTGAGCTTTGCCACCAGCTGTCCACTTGCTCCCAGCTGTCAGGGATGTCCTGTCCTGCCTCTCAGCACTTGGAATGCTAATCCCTGTCCCTCAGCTCTCCATGCTCCCCACGCACCTAACTTCTGGCTTTTCGGGGCCATTCTAGCTTCACAGAGAAGCTGCTCTGGAACCGTGACACCCAGTATCTCTCTTCTTTCCTCTTCTCCACACTTAGGTAATGGTGAGGGGTACTGCTGAGGTCCTGGTGGATGGGGAGATGTTTGTTTTCACTGTACTTCCCATAGAGTTGCTGCCTCACAATTAGTAGGTGAAGAGATGTGTGGCAGCATAGGCAGCCAAGGTGTTGGGGCCAACTTGAGGTTTCCATTGATGTAACTCATTGCAGAGTTCAGTTGGGTGTCAACAAGTCAAGTGTAATTGCTTCTGATCTATACCAGTGCGCAGTACTCAGCTATGGAGTATGCAATGGCCACCTCTGATGTCCGTAATACTGATGCTGATGCTCCCCAGCTTACGTTTGCCAATTCTGGACCAAATTGACCCTTAGCCGCATCTTGGCAGCTACCTACTTCACTATAGGTAACAATACACATTAATATCTGGCCCAGAGTGGTCATTCTGGATAATTAACCAAATATGAACACTAGAGTGATGCCGTGGGGCAAAGGGCTAACAGTTCTGAGGTATAATGAAAGAATGCATTGAGCAATAGTGGGAAGGTGATTTTACAACTGTATGTGACATTAGTGAGACACTACCTGTATACTGTTTCCATACTATCTTCACTTCAGGTGTTTTCACTTTGAAAGGATGTCCAAAAATTATACAGGGTTCAAAACCACAAGAATGATTTTAGGTCTGGAAAACCTATCTTACAGTGAGAGTGTAAAATAATTCAATCGTCAAATAATTCAATTTAAATTATTGGCCCTATTATCGGCCCCATGGGGCCAATATCTGATACAGCAAATGTTCTTTATATTGGTACCAATCCGATATCAGCCTGATGTATCAGTGCACCTCTAGCTTTAATGAGTTACTGAGCTTTTATGTGCAGATGCTCATGTTTTAAGTGCCCTTAGAATGGCCTAAGTGTAGGATGTAACTTTGCCCTTAGAAAGATCAGAAAGGGGAGAGAGACACAGTCAGTCCTGTAACTTTTATCATAGCGGTAAACACTGGGTGTATCTATATGTTCATTAATGCACTGTAATTGTATCACAGTAAGTTTAGTACCTGTAATTACAGGTACTAACCTAATACTCTGCATTCAGGGGTACTGCTCAGTGGTGCTGGCGCACATTTTTTGTGAGGCTAATGTGCAGTAAATTAATTCTACTGTGCCTTAGTGTGTTAACATGGTTTTTGCCTGCTGCTCTAATGTGCAATAGAATTAGTCTACTGCACATTTAGCATCTCATATAGATGTGCCCACTGGAATAGGATCACTTTTGTTCTAAAAGACTGTCCCTACAGAAGAATCATACTGGAATAGTTAGAGTGCAATAGCCATGCTGGCCTCAAATTTATTTCCTACCTATGGGGACTTTTTACCATCTTGTACAATCTATACTTTTCCCAGAGCCTGATGAAGGCACTTTGATCCCAAAAGCTTTCAGAAAAGGACAATTTTCTTGAGATTTTCCAGTGAGTCAAATAAAAAGTATCATTTTGGCACCAAGAGTTCTAGTTTTTTGTATGTCTTTTTGTCTCAGACCAGCATAGCTTCCAAGTACACTCCTATAACCTTGCTAGAACATTTCCACAGCTAAACAAGGCCTTGGGACCTCAGAGTTCTTTGAAACAGGCCCTTGAACTTCACTGCTTCCAGGTTATTGTTACATCATTTCCAAAGTATAGGCACCCTCCTGGTAGGAAAAGCATGCTGATTAGTACACATCAGAGCAGACTCAGTTAACCAAGTCTGCTGGAATGTTCTAATTAGCATGCTCCAACAGCCTCCATGCTTCAAAATGGTAGCAGGGACTCTTTAACTAACGCTCATTGAACATAGTAAGGGTTCAGATTTTTGCATGATTGAACACTTTTGAAGCACTCCGCAGCCATGCGTTTCTGTAAGGGCTTGGCTGTAAAGTGCTTTCAAGGGGTCAGTTGCATAAAAAATAACTTCTGTCTGTGCCTGGAGTGACCTTTCTTTGCTTCCAGAATGGAGACTTCAATATAAACTTCCAATAGTACTTTTAAGCCAGCCATCTTACTAATGCTGGGTACAGCAGACCCAAAGGAAAGAGAAAACAACTTATTTGGACAGACTTCGGAGCAATTTTTGTCTTATACGCAATTCTCCATCTGCTCTTCCAGAACTGCAGACTAGTTAGATCTTTTTTTAGATATGATGTTGGGAGAATTAAAACAAATCAAACACCAGCTTGGAAAAGAGAAATAATTTTTTCTAAATCCTAATAATCATACACTTTGTCTACCCTTTCCAGCAACTGCGCCAGTCATTTCCTTTTGGCTCAACCATTCCACATGCACCTAATAAATCTGCAGTCACGTGGATGTATAATAGCCATTCCTTCTCATTCCTTCTCTCTCATTGTACTACCCATGGCTGCATTTGAAAAGTGCTTGCTAGATGCTCATGTACCTCTAGGGTGATCTTCAAGGTACTACTAGATCCAGAATTGCATTCTGTCCTGTTCAGTTAAATGAACAGAAGTCCATAACTTGGATTGGTGAGGAATGCTGACTAACCTGCTGATCCAGAATGGCTTTCTCCCATATGACCTGACAAGATCTTTCCTTTCAGATGTGGACTCTGTTACAGTTCTCCATGTACCCCAGCTTTAAAAAAGTGTCAAGTTATAATAGGTGACATCAAGGCAGTTTAATGAAAAATGTGGCTGCTTACTCATTCAGAGGTACAGTGGCTGTGCTGACTACCTTTTCCACATGAAATTAAAAAATCATGGTTAAAGCCCAAGTGCTTTAGAAATAGTTGCTTGAGAAACATCCCTCTCTCCTTGCAAGATGATTGTACTTTAGATCAAACTAGTAGTACTCCCCTGGTTTCAAAAAGGAAGTGGGGCTTTCGGAAAGGTTCCCTGTTGAGGACCTTACTTCCCTCTGGTCTGAAATAGCCTGAATAATAATATGTTGACCTGCAAAGCATACATCAATAACCAACTATTTTCTTGGACTTTGTGGTGAGAGATGAGAGGTATGAGATGGCAGTGGGTGCTAAGGAGTGTATTACTCATCTTGCTTTCTGTCTTGCTGTTCTATGGTTGTGACTCGTGTATGACAGGCTAGGTACTCTATTTTTTTAACTGTAGAAGTGACTTCCAAATTGTGTCATCCTCTTGTGCTTTAACCAGACAAAAACTAAATAAAAAACCAATCCTACTCCCCTGACTCCCAATACAGCAAATTTGCCAAGATCTAAACCTCAGGGAAAGGAGAGACCATGTCCTTTTCCTCTGCCCTGTCACTGTCTGCTCGAAAGATAACCTTATGTGCAGACACACTCAGATTGGATTTCACTAGAGGGCTGAGTGTAATGCCCTACAGGAGTTTTATTTTACAAAGAGTATTTCTAGACCTAAATGCAGTGTTGACATCAGCAGGGCAATTAAGTTATTAGTCGGAATCTGTATTGCCATGGAGTCACTGGATTTTTAGAAAAGGAAAAAAGATGCCCTTGGCCTTGTAACCTGACACAGAGAGCCAATTTTTGAAAATGACATCAACATGCCCTGTATATTTGCTCCTGCAATTTCAAAAACAGTGTTTGGAGAAGTGCTGTTTTCTCTTTCTTCAATCTAATTTTTCATTCACAGCCATGAGCTTTGTACATGCAAAATCAGCAGTCTACACACTTACAAATGCTACAGATTCCACACACACTAATATGGATCTTGTGGTATGCAATGCTTGTGTTCCTAAAATAACACACCTCAAACTTGCTGTAGGTGAGAGAGTGAAAATTTAGAAGACATTTTTAAAATGTGGCTTGTAATCTGTTACAGTCAGACACATGATGGGTTGTCAGCAAGAGGATCAAGGTAAAAAGGAATCAAAGACAAAACCTATGGAATATTGTGAGTCACATGCTGATCTGGGCAAGGGCCACATGAACTGTAATCTCATCCAGGTGAACAGCTACTCCTAGTATCCCTGTTATCACAAGTGCTATTATCTTCTGAAAGAAGTCTAGTAATGGGCAACGCAATGATTAGAGGCATAAAAGTTTTGTCTCTGAGCAGAAGTTGAAAAAATTGGATCTAGTTAGTTTAGAGAAAAGATGTATAAGAAGGAACCTGGTAGAGTATGCAGATATTACACGGCATACAGAAGGTAGATTGCCCTGACCCTGTTTGCAACACAAGACTATCAAAAAAAGTATAAGGTTACAAATTTAAAAGCCATAAATGTGATACTGCTTTACACAATACATAATTAGAGAATAGAACTTGCTGGTATAAAAGATTGTTAAGGTCAAGATTTTAAGAAGATTCAAGAAAGAAATAAGTAGCCATTTATATAGATAATGAAAAGAAAGTCCTTTAAATAGGAGATGTAACATGCCATGTTCAAGCACACAAATCTTCATTACCTGACATGAGATGTGTCTGCATGTGCAAATAATGCAGGATCAGTGTACTCTAGAGTAAGTTACTCCAGAGTAACTCTAGCATAAACTGACCCAGGCATGTGTCTATATGTGCAGAGACTCAGGAGAAGATTTGAAGATCCGGGAGGAGCTGGACAGGGTCAGTTTGCTCCAAATGGCACAATTTACTCCACACCAAAGTGCATGTTCAGGCACATGTGCTATTTGATCTGCTGCAAGTGCATATGTTTACATATGGAGGCACTTATTAGTTTATTGCATCCTAATAGGCTCATAGATTCATAGACTGTTAGGAGCTGGAAGGGACTTTACAGATCATCAGGTCTAGCCCCGCTACTCTAGGCAGGAAGACAACTGGGGTTAGGTGACCCCAGTGAGCTGACTGTCTAGTCTCCTCCTGAATACCTCCAGGGTAGGTGAGTGCACCACCTCTGGAGGGAGTTTATTCCACAGTCTGGACACCCTGACTGTGAAGGAGTTTTTTCCTGATATTAAGCCTGAAGTGGCCTTTCAGGAGTTTGTATCCATTGCTCCTGGTTTTTCCAGGGGTGCCCTAGTGAACATTGGCTCACTAAGCTCCTGATGAACTCTGATATAGTACTAAGCCACTATCAAGCCCCCTCTCAACCTTCTATTCTTTAGACTAAAGAGGCCCAGGTCCCTCAGCCTATCCTCATATGGCCTGCCTTGCAAGTCCCTGATCATACGGGTGGCTCTTTTCTGGACCGTCTCAAGTTTTTCCACATCCTTATTGAAGTGTGGCACCCAGAACTGGATGCAGTACTCCAACTGCAGTCTCACCAGTGCTGAGTACAGCGGAAGTATCACTTCCTTAGTTTTACATAAGATGAATCAGTTGATGCATGCCAGCATGTTGTTTGCCCTGCTGACCATCACCTTGCACTGATGGCTCATATTCATGCACTGGTCAATCATTAGCCTTAAGTCCCTTTCAGCCGTGGTGCAAGTCAAGCTGTTGCCACTGAGCCTATATGCATGGTGAGGGTTGTTTGCAACCAGATGGAGCACCTTACACTGGTAAGTGTTAAACTTCATCTGGTTCTGGTCTGCACAGCTCTTGACCTGTACAAATCTGCCCGTATCTGCAACCTGACCACATTGCCCCATAACTTGGTGTCATCTGCAAACTTGGCCAGCGAGCTTTTCAGTCCCTCATCCAAATCATTGATAAAGATGCTGAAAAGCACGGGTCCAAGCACAGACCCCTGAGGGACACCACTGGCCACTTTCCCTAAGGTCTGGTGAAATACTGAAGCAAAGTGGGCATTCAGGAGTTCAGTTTTTGCCTGAGTGTTGGTTACCAGCTGTCCCAAGGTGTTAAGCAGGGGTCCCACACTTCCATTTTTTTTCTTTGGCTACCTACATACCTAAACAAGGACTTATTATCCTTGACTCCAGTAGCTAACCTAAACTCTGTCACTGCCTTGGCTTTCCTGATCATTTTCCTGAAAGTGCTGGTCACTGTTATATAGTTCTCCTTGAGGACCATCCCTAGCTTTCACTGTGCTTTCACCTCTTATTCCTTTTTTAAGAGGAGCGCCATGTCCCTATTAAGCCAGGAGGGGTCATATCCTTGAGCAACAACCACTTTTCATACACCCCATTCACCTTCCCTTCCTGGCCCTGAATCACCTTCCCTACTAATGCTATGAGCCTGTCAAAGTCAGCATTTTTGAAGTCCAGGACTTTGGTCCTGCTGGTTGATTTGTTGACCCTGTGGCAAATGGTGAACCTGATAATTTCATGGTTGCTGTCACCCACATTACCCTCAATGTTCAAGCCACACACCAGATCATCTCCTTTGGCCAAGACCAAGTCTAGGAGAGTGTTACTTCTGGTTGGCCTTTGCACTTCCTGGGTCAGGAAGAGCTCCTCAATCACAGTCAGGAAACTGCATGAATGATCTGATCTAGCCAAGTGTTCCTCCCAATATATGTCTGGGTAATTGAAGTCACCCATGGCAACCAAGTCTCTTGCACATGCAGGCTCTGTCAGTTCTCAAGAGAACTCCAGATCCAGCTCCTCCCCTCAGTTTGGTTGTCTGTAGTAAATTCCTACAGTTAAGTTTGTCTTGCCTCTTCCCCTTTCTCCCCCACATTCTTCCTCTCTCCTCCATTTCCCTGGAGTAGGTCCTGGGGCACACGTGTAGATGCTGAGACTTTACTTTACTTTTCTTTGAGCTCACTTTGTTCTCTTCTTCTGTCCCCAATTCTGATGGTCCTTGAGATGGTACAAAGCAGTGTCCCAGAGCAAAGCTGCACCCCATTTAAATCACTTCTGACACCCAACACCTCTCTGTTTTCTCAGTCTGCCTACCCCAAATATTTCCCTGCAGTCTTGACAGAACATGTATTCAGAGGGCAGCTCCAGAATAACAAGATTCCATTTTTGAGCTGGTTGTATAGGGAGTTCTGTGGTGTGGCAGCCTGCCAAAGAGTGAGCATTAGCCAGAATAGTTCACTATTGGGTAGTTAATTTGACATGCAGAACAGAATGGTCAGGCTCTCTCCAAAGGCCAGTCAGACTTTTCAAGGTTCCCCATTCTAAATTATAGCTGACATTTAACTCTAAACTTAAAGCACTTGAGTGCCTAACTTGACTTCAGTGAGACCAATCAGCCACACAGCCATTCATTCACTTTGACACAATCAATTTTCTCCAGTGGATTGTGTGACCATTAGCCACTTTAAAGAGATGTGTGGGTCTCACAAAGCTTTCCACAACCTCTACATCACACAGTTGGCAAAAAGATGAAAAATTAGTGCTGGCAAATAGAATTTCCCTTGATGAATGCTGCAAATACAAGGCTGGGAAAACTAGGACATCTTTATGTGTAACAATTTGAAAATCTGAATGCCTCCCCTTTATGCTCATTATGGCAATTATAGATATGAGTGAAATTGCTTCAAAAAGTAATCATTTCCCTCTACATATGCACAATCTCTTTGGTATTGTCAGCAATGATTTTAAAAGCATTGTGTAAGCTCATGTTAGCTCTCACTTGCTAGTTAACATGTTTTAACAGGCTAATATAGCCAAAGCCTTTTTGTTAAAGGCATTACCTTTAACTCATGATAAACTAGTCAGGCTAAATCCAAGGCTTCTGGCTATGAGCTACAATTCTGATATACTTTGTTTTTCTTATGAGTCTCAACCAGTACCTGAATACTTTACTAAAATACTTTGAGAAAGGTTGTTCTTGACTATATACAAGTGCAAGCTGGCAACAAGAAGAGAAAGAGTTCCCAGCTCCACCACGTCTCCCTCCCCCACCCCCCCAAACTCCTGCATGACAAGGGTGCTTACCAAAAAAGTTTGACATTGTATGTCATAGACTCCATTCCCCTAGAGGAGGCTTGAACCTATGCCTCTGAGGGGAAGGGAGGAACGGGAAAAAAACATGAAAAAATCCTGACCATCTCTAATTTATGTTATTTTTCTGAGATATTTGTAGAAGGAAGGTGAAGAGTGACTTTGAAAAGTATGTATGTGCCTCAAACTCCTGCTTAAACTTGACTTTCAAAAGGAAAGTGTAGAGTGCCCCTTTTGGTTCACTTTGTCTTATGAAAGGACAGGCAATTTTTAAATTGGAGTTTTCTTCTGCTTGTTTTTTTATATCAGACATTCAGAAATTATTTACCATTTCCTCCCTACCAGACAACCTATTGGACAAATGGAGAAGTAGTAAGTTTCTTCTATCACAAACCCATGGGTGCATCCAGATCCCTTTGAAACACAGCAAGAGGCACATGCAGGGACAAAATAAAATTAGATATCTGGATATCCAGGGGTCAAAAAATACATCAAGAGAAAAGAGCTAGACAGAGTATGATTCAGAACTGTACCCTGAGGCAACTGGAGGCTTGGTCCTCCACAGAGATGCTCTGGTAGCCAGCCAGAACATCTCTATGCCTGGCCTTTGCCCCAGTGCTGAAGTACTTTGCCTGCCTGTGCAGGTCAAGTAGCAGTGCAGTCTGCAGGGACCTGGACCCAGCTTTATGGCAGGTAAGTAGGTGTTTGCGGGGGGGG
>NW_017728943.1:9922845-9933204 GCF_001723895.1 Crocodylus porosus | reverse complement strand
AAGGGGGGAAGGGGACTATGGGGGGCCCACCTGGACCCAGTCCCCCATTCATTCCCCCAACTCCTTGTTCATTCCCCTACCCCCTGCTCACTCCATCACCCAGGCCCATCCCCCTGTACTCACTGGCAGTAGCAGCAGCACTTGGGGTTGCTCAAAGCCTCATGGCACAGCCCCCCTGCATGGGGGGTAGTGGGGCTCAGCCCCAGCCCCAGCCACCTAGCACCCATTCTGCCACATTGCACAGGTGCAACCTGGCTCAGCAAGGCATTGTATGCCATCTCACAGCACCGGTTAACTTGGGCTAAGCAGTGCTGAGCCCTGAGTGACAGCCACAGCACCCCCGAGCTGCCAGGCAGTGTGTGGCACCCTGCTGAGCTGGGCTGCACCCAGTCAATGCAGCATCTGCAGTGTGGGTGCCAGGGGACCAGGGCCAAGCAGGAAGGGACCCTGCCTGAGACCCTATAGGCAGGGGAGTCCATGCACCATGTGGGGGGGCTGCTTCATGTTGGGGGCAGGGGACCTGCCCCTCCTAGGAAACCCTCACCACACAGTCCCCCACACCCACAGTCCCCCCACACCTACCCACACACTGACCCACATCCCCTGACATCCCCCAAACCCCTTCCCACCCCCTTTCTGCAAACCACATATTCTCCTATCACACACCCACCATGTCATAAGGAAACCAAAAACAAACATCAAAACATACACATATTTAGGATTTATTGTATTATGATGATAGAGACACTGATAAACTTTCAAATTTATTTAACACTGTAAATATAGCAATAAAACATTTCCCATCTGGTTAATCCCTCTCTGTTGTTCTGATTGTGTAAGGATGTGGTTTTTCAGGTATTTTAAAAAGTGAATTTGAGAAGCTGCTTCAGCAATCTATTTGGCACAAGGGGTAGTGTCCCTAGATACTAATTGCCCAGGCCCCAGAAGCTCCTGTCTATTTGTATCTTCCATTGGACATGGGACTTAAGGCCCACCCAGTTAACTAATAGTTCCCACTGTCTGGGGCCAAAGAGAGAAAGATACAACTTTTTTTTTGTGGGACAACTAAGGAAGAAACAGGATAAGAGTGATGTGGGGGTCAAAGATTCAAAATGTGAAAATAATTTTTCTAGAGGGGGACATTAAGCAGAGGCCCTGGGCTGCACCCACCGGTCCTCAAATGCAACCAAGGATCCAGTGGTGCTCTGCTTGGAAACGTGAATGGACGAGTAACAGGAAGGTGGATTCACAGTCTCTGGGCACCTTCCCAGCCAGAGAATCCTTCCTGGTGATGTACAGGGCCCACTTGGCCCAGGCCAGGAGGTGGTTGATCAGGAGGACCCAGGACTTGGTGGGGCCATGGACAGAGTGCCAAAAATAAAAAATTGGGGGCTGAAGTTCAACCAGAACCTCAGGACTAGGTTCTGGAGGTGGAGGTGGAAGGACTGCAACCTAGTGCACTTGAGCGTCATGTATGCCAGGATCTCCTTCTGCCCAGAGAAGGGACAAGAGACTGGGGTCTGTAACTCTCACCACATACATGCCTATGGCAATGGCTCCATGGAGAAGCCATCAGCTGAGGTCCCTAGTGGCTCATGGGATGAGGGTGGAATGCAGACTCAGTCACTGGAGTTCCCCAGCCACACCCTCACCGGGCAGGTCCCGCTACTTGGTGTCTGGGCAAGACGCGAGGGCAGCATGATGGATCATACAGTGTAGGAGCATGTAAAGGTGGTGGTAACAGACAGTGGAAAATTGGACCAGTCTAGTGTCCTCCAGCCCAATCAGGTGGTGGAGCAGGGATCACAGCAAGACCAGGTGAGGCACCAGACCTAGACTGTGAAGAGTATGTCATCAGCATTCACTAATAGGAACATCTGCACCACTGGCTTCAGGAGCAACAATCCCACCACCTGTGTCTGCAGGAGGATGAGGAAGGGCTCCTAAGCCAAAGCATACAGCTGGCCTGACAGTGGGCAGCCTTGACAAACCCTCTCCTGAATAGGATGGGCTCTGTTAGGGTGCAGTTGAGCTTGACCAAACACTCTGCAGAGATGTACAACACCTGAAGAGCACGCACAAAGCAGGACACAAAGCCAAATGACTGCAGCATGCCTGTGAGGTACTCATGATCCACTCTGTCAAATGCCTTCTTCTAGCCCAGGGACAGGAGAGTGAAAGACAAGCCCACCCGGCACACCAGCTCCATGAGGTCCCAAACCAGATACAGGCACTGTGTATGTCTGGTCGGGATGGAACGTGTCCATCAGCATGGACTACAGGTGCACTGAGATGGCTTTCACTGCCATCTTGTAGTCTGTACAGAGGAGGGACACAGGATGCCAGTTCCTCAGGCCCTGGGGATCTCCCTTCTTCAGAGGATGATCAGCATGGCCCTCTGACATGACAGAAGAAGTTCCCCACTTCCCTCAGATTTGGCCCAGACCATGCTAAAATCTGGGCTGAGTACATCCCAGGAGGCCCAGCAGAACTCCAAGGTCAGCCCATCGATTCCTGGCACCAGGTGGAGGGTAGCCAAAAAACTCAGCCAGGGAAAGGAGCCCCCAGCTGGGCCCAGTCATCCATGCTGTCCTGTGGGAGTCCCTCCCACAGGGTCTGACAGGCTTAAGTATCATTCAGATCCAGGGAAAAGAGCTCTATTTAGAAGGCCTGTGAGTGCTGGGACATCTCACCTGGATCCTGCCTCCTCTCCAGGGCATAAAAGAAGTGAAAACTGCGGTCCGTATCTCAAAGGAGCTGGATGTGTGAGCAGACAAATGCACTGCAGGAACAATGGTCTTCCAGTAGCCCCAAACCTCCCCCACAGGTATAAAGTATTTGATCTTTCCGGGGTTGGGGTGTCAGGCACAGCCAGGGTGGCCCCCAGGAGCTGGGCTGCTCCTTCACCCAATATGGTGGTCTTGGGAGGTGGGAAGGAGTCCTCCACATCAGAGGGCTCTAACTGCACTTGGGCCTTCCTCTTGGCTTTGTGCCAGGGGGGACCTGCACCCACTCAGCCATGGGGTGGTCCTCAGGTGGACAGGCTCCAGTAGGAGAAGGTGAGTGTTGGGGGGGTGGGGCATATATAGCAGTGGCATGACTGGGGCAGAGGCGCCCCATTCCCTCTGTCCCCTTGCTTGCTGCTGCCCTCCTGAGGACCCCAGCAAACTTGGTTTGGGGGCGTGGTCCCTTGAGCTCACAGGGGAGCTGGATGACTTTGTTGGGATACCAGGGGACCTGAGGGGGAAGGGGTGTCAGTGGCAAGGGCACCCCTCTTGCCAGTGGGATCAGTGGATCCCCTCTCCTTCTGCCCCATGGGGCACTTGTGATGCAAGTTCCCAGGAGTGCGGCACTGGAAGTATCACAGATCCCCCAGTGTATAGAAAACCCTCACCAGATCCCCTTGAAAAGTAATCACAAGGCACCCCTCAGCCTCCAGCCTCATTCCTGTCACTAGCTGGATCATAACCTGGCGATGGAAAGAACATGTGGCAGAGGCCAGGGTCTCGGCATCCTAGTGAGAGGGCCACTACCGGGGAGATAACTCATCCCCGGGTTTGGAGCTGGAGGAGCAGGGCCCAGTTAGGGATACACGGAGGGGTGGAGCTGAGGACCACCCTGGTCCCTAGCTCTTCTAGGGCTCAAGTGGGACATACTCTCCCTCCACCACAAGCCCCCTCTCCACCACCTTTCATGCAGTGGCCTCTGAGGCATGGAAAAAGACCCTTTGCCAGGAAAACAGGAGGCTGCCATGATTTGGGGGGTCCCCACTACCCAAGTCCGGGCCTGCACCCAGGTGTCAAAGTGCAGGTTCTCCCACTTGCATAGTTGGCACTTCACCCTGAGCCTGCAGGTAAGTGCCAGAAAGTGAGCTTGCCACTTGATCTGGAAGGGCCAGCGGTGTATGGTCCAGGCCCCACAGCTTCAGGTCACCTGTGCTGCAGTTCCCCAGCTGGAGGGCACATTGGTGTGGTTGGGGCTAGGGACAGGGACAGGCTGAGTGGCTGTGCTGGCTGGTATAGTGCACCAGGTCCCCTCAGGCGCCGGAGGTGTAGGCTTGGGGGGAAGGGCCCTTGTCCATCCCACCACCAGCTGTGGAGGAAGCTGAAGAGAAGCCCTTCCCACTGCCCTTGCCCTTGGTCCCTGATGGTGGAGAAGGGGGCTTGGAAACCCCTCCAGGGGGGCCTGACCAGGGTAGACTCCCTGGCCCGGTTGCCTCCCTGCCAGAATCCTGCCTGTCCCTGCAGTGGAGATTGCAGGCTTCTCTACCCCCAGAGGAGGTTTGTTGGAGTCTGCCTCCAGGGTTGGGGCTGCAGAGGAATGCATCCCCTTGGGTGCTTGGCTGAGTTCTGCCCCCATAATGGTGGCTTCAGGAAGCCCTGTGGGGGCATCCACCACCCCCACAGGTCCCTGCCCTGCCATTGCTTCACATCAGGGATGGGAAAACAATAAAGAAACCCAAAATATACAGTGGAACTGGTGAATCTAAATTGGGGCAGGCAGGATGTCCCGGGGGACAAGGTAACAAGGAACACTTACCTGAAGCCCAGGACAGGAGAGATGCAGAGTCGGAGGAAGAACCCGCGCGGCTCGTTAGCCGCCTCTTTGTACAGCTGCAGCCAGCAGCTGACATCGGTGTCAGATGCTGGCCGTCGGATTTAAAAATGGTGGCTGCTGCTCCGGCGGGGGCAGATAGCCCAGAGGCCAGACTGTTGTCAGGGCCAGCAACAGTGCGGGCTGCGCAGGCAGGGCGACGAAGAGCCAGCGTGCCGGAGGGAGCAGTGGCCAACAAGAGAAGCCCAACGACTGGGACATAGGTGGGTTGACCCAGAAGTGACGGATTGGGTGAGCAAAGGAAGACCAGGGTAACCCAGGAAGAATCAGAGGACCCTGAAGTAATTGCTGAGACGGGGGGTGCGGGCTATGCTGAAGAGGGGGCAAAAGACCGAGGACCACCTGGCTGGAGGGTGATTGGGGCGGGATCACCACCAAGACTGTCAGACATTGATTGAGGGGAACGAGTGGGGCAACTAGAGAGCGACTGAGGGGAACCCCCCCCTCCCTGCTAATAGTGATCCATGGTCAGGGATCTGGTGGAGGGTCAGCTAGGTAGTCAGGACGCTAGAATCTCTGAGCGGGGTCACGAAGCACAGAGGTGCACAGGGTGAAGGGCTTGTGGTGAGGGGCCCATAAAGGTTGCAGCTGAGGCTCCTGTGTAGGCTGGCGTGAAAGTGCTCGACCTCAGGGTAGGTGTACCCTACGGGTATTTTGGGGCTCAAAGACGGGAGCCATGTTAGAAGCCAGCAGGAACAACAGTGGGCGAGCATGAGGAAGTGGAGCCCACAGGTGGCGTGAGACCAGGGTGTAGGGGTGGCAGAGCCCCGTGAGCAACTGGTGGGCCAGGCCCAGGCCACCGAGGGACCTGTGAACTAGCCCCGCCCCACTGGGGGAAGAACAAGTCATGGCAAGAGAGAGCTGGGTTGGCGACGTGGGAGGATGAACTACCCCGGTAATGAACATGTCCAGAAGGGGAGGAGCAAACTGCCAGAAGGACAGAACTCCTAGGAGCGACTCAAGAAGGCCCATCAGGGACACAGGGGTTGTGGGATAAATGTGATGGGGAGTACTGAAGCTTATTGAGCTACAGCTCCACAGGAAAAAAAAAAACTGTGAGGGCTATGCTTGGGAAATGTGGCGAAGGAGAAAACACACATACAAAGCCTCAAGAGACTCAAGCTGGCTTACTCAGCCACACAACAAACACCAGGGCAGGGGGAGTGGACCGTAAGACTTAGCACAGAAGGCAAACACACTCAGGGAAGGTTGCTGAGGCAGATGTAAAAGATGTCTGAAGCAGTGGAGGGCTTTTTCTGTTGCAGATCAGTCCAGGAACCCCTCAGACTTCCAGCCAGGCACTCAGCAGCAGGGCAGTAGGCAGGAAAACAAAGAAGAATCAGATGCAGTGAGGCAGCTGTGGGTGAGGGAAGAAGCAATCACTGAATTAGGGAGTAATCCAGTGCAGGTATGGTGTTGAGTGGTGCAAGGTGGGGCAGCAGAGAATCTCCCTCTCCTGAAAGGGGGCAGCAGCAGAACAAACAGCAGCAGCAGTGGTGGTAGTAGCCGTCCAGTTCAGCCACTCAGGGTGTGTTTCTGGTGAAAGTGGAGGTGAAGGCGGGGGGTGATATCTGCCAAGGCAGCTGGGGCAGGCAAGGCACCTTTAGGCTCTGGCAGTCATGGTGGAGGAGGGGCCCACAAGCAGTGCAGGCTCCCTCCCCAGGCTATCCCCTGACTGCAGCTTGGTGGCAGAGTGCAGAAGCTGCGATGCATTGTTGGCATGCAGTGCTAGGGTGTGCTGCAGTATGGGCAGCTTCTCCCCAAGAATGGAATAGCAATGAGCAGCAGAGGACCCCCCCCCCCTCCATGGAAGAAGGGCAGCAACAGCAACAGACAGCAGCAGCTCAAGGCAGGAATGAGTGCAGCCAAACCTACCCCCAAAAGCTCTGAGAAAAAGCCAGCAGCTAGCTGTAGCCAGAGGCAGAAAGGGGTCTGGCCATCTTGTCCCCAGAAGCTCCTGAGACCAAGCTTGCAGCAGCAGCCTGAGACAGGAAGGGGCATGGCAAACTTCCTCCCAAAGTCTCCTTCCCCAGAAACTCCTGAGACCGAGTAGCCCTGAGTTGCTGGCCAAGGCATGTTTTTATACTGCTGGGGTCAGCACAGGTGTTGGCCCTGGGCTCTAGCTTCCACTGCCTGCAGATCCAGGAGGAGCCAAGCAGGGTTATTTTACCCCAAGTGGCAGAATTTGCCCACACCAAAGTGCATGTCCGGGCATGTGCGCTGATGCAAAAAACCCCAGCTCAAATTTGCACCACTTCTATTTCAGCTGATGCAAGCACACATGCTTGCATGTGTGGATGCACCCCATGAGTACAAAACCCATGAGTACCTGGAAGTGAAAAATGTTTTTAGTCAAACTGCTTTGTAAAAAAATATAAAAATGAGAAGGTGCAAAGATCTGGCTGGCATGGAAATGCCAGGGTTCAGAGCAAGACAAGAATTCTTCAGCACATTCAATAATAATTTTGATGAAATGAAGGTTCCAAGAGCCAGCCAGCCAGCCATGCACCATACTGGGACAAGAGACTCACATTCTATCCATAATGCAGCAGTTTAAGTAAAATCAGAGGCCACTTAATAGTGCCCCCTGACATGTATTTGTTTTGGGGTTTGCAGTCTTGAGGTACTGTCTCAGGTCATCATGGCACCTACAGAACAGTGACACCAGTTTGTCCCACCATATATATTTTAATAATATAGCTGCAATGACACTGCTCGCTCCACTCTACTGTGGGGTGTCATGTGGGCAGTGGAGTTCCCCAGGGCTCAGTCCTCAGGCCTGCACTGTTCAACATCTTCATCAGCAACTTGGACAAGGGGGCGTGTAACAGGCCTCCCTCCTCAGCACCATTTTCCTAGTCATCCACACCTTATGTGCAGCGCCCTTGGAATCCTTCTGTCGTGCTCTAATCTTTCCTGCCACACCTTGTTGGCACTTATTATAAGAGCAGGAGACTGCCTATTCTATTGGGTATGCTGGGGTCTCTCCTAGAATGGCCTGACCCCTTTTTAATCTAGCTAGGCCTCCCCATCCAAACCCACCACAAAGGGTTTGACTCCAAGGCTCTAGCTTTTCCTTCAAGTGCCTAGAGACTCACGGCCCCCTTTTCTGCTCCGTTCTGGAACACAGCCCTTCCTGGCCCAGGGACGCAGGCACCAGCCCCACAGCAAAGGGGCCACTGGGTCAAAGCCAGGGTGACCCACCAGTCCCAACAACAACACCACAAAAAACCCCCAAACCTATATATATATATATTCTTGTACACACACCCCCACCAAGGTGCACCAGGTGTCCCTGGCCTTTTCAAGCTCGTCCTTCCAGTGCCGGGGTTCATCTCATCCCAAAAGCCACCCCCTCACTGGCACCAGTGTCTGTGCCCCCAAAAGCCGCACCCTCACTGGCACTGGGGTTCCCACTCTGGGATGGGTCCCCAAAAATGAGGCCTCCCCCATCCCCTAATAGCCTCTCCCAAACCTCCGGAGGTAAACAGCTAACAGAAAGCTCAAGCCCCTAGGCGATAACATAAATCTCTGCCAATTGGCAACAACATCATTCTTCCTGCCACAACAGGGCTGGTCTATCTTTCCCCAAGCTTGGGCCATACCTGCAATCCAGCCTCTTCTCTTAGCTCAGTCTGGCAGAGCTCCTTCCCCTCTAGCTACCCACAAGGAACTGACTTCCTGGACTCAGTCCTGGGGTTTAAATGGGAGCCAGGCCCTGCCTCTTCTGGTCAGCTGACCACTGACAGGTATGAGTCACTAGCTCCCTAGCAACCAGCACCTGAGCTCCTTCCTCATTGCTCCCAAGAGTAGCAGGCACCTTAGTGCCCTGCTACAGGGCAAAAACCACCAAATTCACAGATGACACTAAGATGTGGGGAGAAGTGGGCATGCTAGAAGAGAGGGACAGGATACAACTAGATCTGGACAAGTTCCAGGGGTGGGCGGATAAGAACAGGATGGGTTTCAATACTGACACGTGCAAGGTGGTGCACCTGGGGAGGAAGACCCAGCAGCATACCTACAGGCTGGGGAACTCCCTTCTCGAAAGCACAGAGGCAGAAAAGGATCACAGAGTTGTAGCAAAACCCCCAGTTTTTCTATAGATATAGATACGCATTCCCTTCCCTTCCCCAGTTATTTCTGGCTTTCTTTTTCTCCCTTTCTATTCCCTATAGACAAGCATAAACGAGCTCAGACTTAGGATAAGCTTTAACATTTTTATTTTGGTAGCAAGTTTTTGGTTTTGGATATCCACTGTTTTATATTGCATTATTTTTAGGTTTGTATTGATTTTTAATATTGTATATTGTATTAGTATCATTTTCATATTGATTTTTATTAGTTCACATGGATATTATATGGTTTAGGCCATAATTGGTGTTCGTAAGTGACCCAAAGTCATGTCAAGTTTCCATTTTGTATGTCAAATCTCCATCTTGTGTCCTCTGCCTGGGCATCCCATGTTACAACTGTATGATTCACGTACCCCTCCCATGTAAATTGGTTCCCCGATGGGAGTGATTGGGAGTACAGGCCTGCTGAATGGCCTATAATGACTGGGCCGTCACCTTGCATTGATTCATCCAGGAACCATGGACCTCACCCAGGAACAGAGACAAGAACCCAGCATTTGAAAGACAAAAGACCCTGAAGAATCATCAACTCTACCATTGTACCCCACCATTACAGACACCCAAAACTATACATCCCTACATGGAGCACACATGCTCAGTACACTAGCAGATGACTCCTGCCTGGGCATGTCTCCTGTCACGAGGGTCACACAAGATCTGACCGCCAAAAAAGGGGCAGTGAAGACAGACCCAGTGGGACATTCGCTCCATCTGGATCAGCATCATGCCACACCACCTATCCACCCAGAGGCCCTGCCAGCGACTCCCTCTGGACAACACCTACTGGACAAGGACCCCTTCCCAGCCTGGATAGATAGCTATCCCCCCACCTCCTCTTCAGCCAAGGATTTGGACTGTGCTTCTCTTCCCTACTGGACTCCAACTCTTCCACTGAGTCTCTTTTTCCTGCTGCTATTGTGAGTGCTTGTGTGTATTTGTGTGTGTGTGAACCAATAACTTCATGGGGCTGTGTAGTCTGTTGTCTGTGTAATAAAACTGTTATTTGGACCCCTAAGTTGGGTTTTGCTTTACTATGGTTTGGCCCTGCTGCAATCTCTGCTCCTCACCCCTCTAACTTCTGTCTCATTTCTCCTTTTCCTGCTTCTGGCTCACTGCCACCTCCAACACCTGTCCTGAGCTCCTCTCTGCCTCCAAACCCCCTGTTTCTTTGCCACTGTCTTATCCCCACTGCCTCTTCGTTTTCCCCTGAGCAACCAGGTTTCTGCCTCAGTTTCTTTCCTACCTGTCTCCTCCTTGCCACCACTTATCTGCATCCCCCCCAATATCTCAGCTCTCTGCCTCAGTTTCCAGCCCTAGTCTACCTTAAGTAAACCCAAGCCTTGGTTCCCCAGCTAGCTTCTCTATAGTCCACCAGTTCTGGTAACTTTCACTCCCTACATTTTAACATTCTCTCTCTCACCTGAACCTTATCCCAGGTACCCCAAGCACACACATACACACTGCACCATCCAAATTAGGAACTTACCTGTGTGTATTTGTAGGTGGATTGTATGTGTGTGAACTGGTGAGTGTGTGTGTGTATATATATATATATATATATATATATGTCATTGTGTGCATGATATATGAATTAGTGATCTGTGTCTAA
>NW_017728943.1:9920790-9922745 GCF_001723895.1 Crocodylus porosus | reverse complement strand
AGTCTACCTTAAGTAAACCCAAGCCTTGGTTCCCCAGCTAGCTTCTCTATATGTGTGTGTGTATATATATATATATATATATATATATGTCATTGTGTGCATGATATATGAATTAGTGATCTGTATCTAACTTTGGGGTGTATATTGTATGTGCTTGAATTGGTGATAGGTATGGATGTGCCTAGGCTGGTTTGGATGTGTATATGCCAGAGCTGGTAGTGTGTGCGTGTATGCACCTAACTGATTTGTGTGTTTGCATATGTGTAATTGTGTCACACCTTCCTGACTACCAGCACAATATTGAGATCCTGAGAGTTGGCCTGACCCCACAGGGCAACAGAGTCACTACTGATTCCAAGATGAACATGTGCCACCAATGTGAGGACGTGCTCAGGAAGAATAACCGCACCTTGTCATTCATCCACAAATGCATCATGAGCAGGTCCAAGGAGGTGATCCTCCCCCTCTATGTGACATTGGTCAGGCCTCAGTTGGAGTACTGCATCCAGTTCTGGACACCACACCTCAGGAGGGATGTCAACAACATTGAGAGAGTCCAAAGGAGGGCCACTTGCATGATCAGGGGGCAGCAGGGCAGGCCCTACAAGGAGAGGCTACAGGACCTGAACCTGTTCAGCCTCCACAAGAGAAGGCTGACAGGAGATCTAGTGGCCATCTGTAAACTTGCCAAGGGGGACCAGCAGGCAATGGGAGACTCCCTGTTCCCCCCTGAGCACTACTGGAAGTAACAAGAAATAACGGCTATAAGTTGACTGAGAGTAGATTCAGGCTAGACATCAGGAGGCACAACTTCATGATCAGGGTGGCTAGGATCTGGAGCCAACTTCCAAGGGAAGTGGTGCTCACGTCTACCCTGGGGATCTTCTAAAGGAAGCTAGATAATCACCTAGCCGATGTCGTTTGACCCCAGCATTCTTTCCTGCCCATGGCAGGGGGTCAGACTTGATGATGTGCTCAGGTCCCTTCTGACTCTACCAACTATGAAACTATGAAACTGCTGGTGCTTCTGAGGCTAAGATCCTGCACTGTTGCAGGGCTTCTGTTAGCGCCACACCCATCTTTCCCTTTTATTGCCTGAGCTCTCAATCAGCCCGCTCTGTTTTGCTTTCTGCCTCCCATCACTGCATCTTTCTATCTATCCATGAACTGTGAATGGAAATGCTTTCTAACCCACACAAGGTAGAGCCACAGCCATCACTTTTGATTCATGGCTCAATGCTGCCCTGATGTCATGCAGGTGGGGGACAAATTGCAAGGGGCAGAAGAGTGCAAGGGGAAGTTGTATGAGTTTGAGCTTGGAAGCAGCCACCGTGTTCTTGTGCCAGGTAGCAGCAGTAAAAAATGAGCAAGCTTTTAGCCTGCATATAGTTACTCATGTATCATCTTTTTATATTGATAAAATATTGAAATCAGTAGAAGTAATTATGTTGATTGCAATGGGAATTGAATGGAGTGTCTGTACCCTATCATGCACTGAAAAAGAGGTAAGTTAACTATAAAATCTGGGAGGAAAATAGGATTTACTTGGGCATGTCTATACATGCAAATAATGTTCATTAATTTACTGTATAGCAAATTTCTACACTGTGGGCACATCTACATGTGCAGCAGACTGTACAGTGGTGACAACCAGCACCATGGCCTTCTGCTCAACACAGCTCTAACTGCACTCCACACCCACCCTGACCACTGCTTTGGCCTGGTGGGCCTCAACCTCATCTGTCTCACCCTGCCACATTGTCCTGTGCTCAGGCCTGAGGTAAAAAAAAACTCTCTCTCGGTTCGTTTCTTTGGACTCAATGAATATTAATGATCCTTCAGGCACACATTGTTGGTGATACAAAAGGGTATATATTTGCAAATAGGGTCAGAGAGAGAAGACAAAAGATCAAAACCCTCTGCCCCCGGGAGCAATCATTAGCAGGCTTTTATCC
>NW_017728943.1:9919127-9920480 GCF_001723895.1 Crocodylus porosus | reverse complement strand
ATACCTTAGTACAAAGAGCCTTTGGTAGTTTTCCCTTCAATTTCCAACCCCCCCTTCCCTCTCCCATTAAGGAGACAAGGAGGGCTAGCAGCTGTGTTTTTTCTAAATCTGCTATTGATAATGCATTTTTAATAATATTTCTAACAGGCCCATGGCTCTGCCTGTGCCCCACTGCCCCCAGGCCATTGGCTACCAGGCCCTGGGCCACTTCCCAGACTCTGGCAGTTACACCAATGATACCCACATGGATGCTGCTGCAACCACCATCCACAAGCTCATTGTGCTTTAGCCCTGCTGCTTCTGGTCCTACTCTTCCAGCTGGGGCTGGTGGGACCACGTCATCCTGCATACACAGAGATACCCCTCCAGGCAGTGACTCACATTACGGGGAATTGCAGGCATGCCTGAGGTGCCTCTGAAGCTCAGGGTCCCATTCTAGGTTGTAAGCTGTGGCCAGGGAACCACTATGATCATCATCATCATCAGGGCACAGTGGGTCAGGCAGCTCTCAAAGCTCTCAAACAGCTTGTTGCAGCACTCCCAGGTGACTTTGACCAGGGACAAGCTTGGGGTACAAGCCATGTGCAGTGGAGGCCTTGGCCCAGGGTGTCTTTCTGGAGAGTCCTGACAGGGATAAGGAGGCAGGTGTCATCAGGTCTGTGTCCCAGCCAGGTGGGAGCACCTCACTCCCAGAACCCAGGTGCTATGGGAATGAACTACCTGGCCTCTAGGGAGGAGAATTGGGGGGAGTTGCTCCAGAGCCACCGTCATAGCTGCTGGCAGAGGCCAGTTATGGCTCAGCCTGGGTAAGGTATGGGGAAGGTAGGCTGCCTGCAGCCAGTGGCAAGCAGCCTTCCTGCTCCCACCGTGAAAGTGGGTGATGGTTAGAAAATGATATTTAGAGATTTCCTTTTAGGAACTGGCTTGCAGATAAAGTAGATATTGCATTAGAACAATGGTCCAGGGGAATGGCAAGGGTTAACTGGTTTCCAAAAGCCTGTTTGTAATACAGTTTTACAGCCTTCAAGGCACACGCTGTGTCTGAGGCCAGTAGGCATAAACAGGCTGGAAAATTTGCACAGTGGTACCTGAAAACCTCATAATTCAGATAAGGTAGTTATCTGAGCAACTGCAGAGCCTCTGGAATTTATGGTTTTGATAGATGGACAAAATTAGGAGGATTGGGCATGCCCAAATTAAGACACCAGTAAATGCCCAAATTGAGATGTCTACATGTGCCAGGGGAGACGCCTTGTTGGACCTGGTGCTGGCCACGGGTGAGGACCTGGTGAGGGGGCTGCGGGTGATGGGCCACCTGGGAGACAGTGATCATCGCTTGCTGGAATTCACCAT
>NW_017728943.1:9897079-9919027 GCF_001723895.1 Crocodylus porosus | reverse complement strand
AGCCTGGGGATTTTTAAAAGGAAGTTAGATGAGCACCTTGCCGGGGTCATCTGACCCCGGTGCTCTTTCCTGCCAAGGCAGAGGGTCGGACTAGATGATCTACCTAGGTCCCTTCCGACTCTAGCTACTATGAAACTATGTAATGGATCTGGGAAACAAAGGAATATGCTGACAAAGCAGAATATGGACCACAGGGAAACCAATGACCAGTACCCAGAGATGAAGAGTCATCAGAGAAGACAAAGAATACAAAAGGAGGGATTTCAGAGAAGAAATACCATCATAGACTGAGTGCACACTACTAGCTCATTTCACCTACCCCAACCTCCAGGCTGACATTTAGAAAGAACCAGATGTACCTTTCCTCTGTGACAGGATTAGGACTGGTAGACATGGAATCATAGGGTCCCTGGGCACCTGTGCATGCACAACCCCTGACCTGAGGGTGGCCACAGCCCCTGTGTACAGTGCATGTTATCATTTAAATGATACCTGATACTGAAACCCTGCCTCACCTGCCACTCACTCCACCTCCATGCAGCCCCTGAGCAGAAGCTGGCCATGGCAGGGCCAGAACCACACATGGGCGTTGCTGGTCCTGGCCCAGTGGATGAGATGGTGGAGTGGGATGAGTGGGCTGATCAGTGCCTGCCCTCACCCCTGGACCAGCTCCCTGCCTGCCAGGTTTGCCATGGCATCCATACCTGAGGTGGTGTTGGCAGAGGCTGAGGTGCCAGCTACATCCCTCCAGGCTTGATGCCAGATGTGCCTCCTCTCCACTGTTCCCACCTGACACTTGAAAAAAAGACTTTAAAATAGTTTAACAGGGAAGAGGGTGTTTTACTGGTGGTGCATGGTGGGGTTGTGGGGGGGAAGGAATGGGTCTGGTGTTAGGGTTGAAGGGAGTCTGACGATATGAGGGAGGGGGATCTGTTGCTGTGTTTGGGATGTAAATAAAGCTTGAGGTGTGTTGCATACTGTTTACAGTACACATGGTCTTGGTGTTGCCCTGTGGGGCTGGGGTCCCTGGGCAGGCACCCAGGTGCCTTACAGTGTGGGGTGGTGGAGGAGGTATTCCATGAATGCCCATGGATATGGTGCCCTGGCCCCCACTGTCAGGTGTGTAGCTCACCCAGGGCCTCAAGGGGGCCCTGCTGGTGGCACCACCACAACAATGCACATTCCCAGTGCTAGGCATCCTCTGCATGCCATGCCTTGTCTGCCCAAGCCCCTCAGGGTCTTCCTGGGCATCACAGATATTGTGCAGCACACAGGCTGCAGTGATGACTCAGGGGATGTTGGCCTTGGCAAATTCATGGAGGGTGGGGAAGGTGTGCCAGTGTCCCTTCAGGTGCCTGAAGGTGCACTTGACCAGCACACAGCTCTGACCCAGGCACTGGTTGAAGTGTACCTGGCATGGGTCGAGGTGGCCAGTGTAAAGGTGCATGAGCCATAGCAGCAGAGGGTACAAGGGGTCCCCAATGAGGTGGGGTGGGATGCCACGTCTCCCAGCTACAGGTCTGGGACTCCTGCTGTGAAGTGGCCACTCTCCACCAGGGGTGGCAGGGTGGAGTTCCAGAAAATCTGGGTGTTGTGGCTGCTGCCAGCCCAGCCACTGCAGGTGTTGGTGAAGGTTCCCACAGCCTACAACACAACAGAGTGGAAGCCACGCTACCTGTAGTAGGCAGGTGATGGGCATGTGTGTTCTGTCACAAGCCCTGATGCACTGGGGAAGCTGAGTGCTCGGAAGGCCTCCACCACCTCTAGTGGGGTTGACAACTCAACCACAGTGTTGGTTAGCATGCACTAGAGGGCACCTTGAGGATGGCCTCCCTGGCAGTCGCCTTGCCCACCCTTAACTGGTGAGCAACATATTGCAGGCTGGCATTTGTAATACAGTTCATGAAGGTGATGTCCATGTGGGTCTCCACAGGGAAGGGATGGTGCATGGTGGTGGGCTGACACTTCAGGGTCAGGCCAAGCTACTGGACTAGCTCCTAAAATGTGGGCTGGGAGGAAAGACAGGGGCAGGGTATCCAGCAGGGTCCTGGGATGCAGGGGCATGGTATTCCTCTCGGGAGGAACTGGAGCTACTGGCAGCTGGTAGTGCCATGGCTGGCGTGGCCTGGCCTTGTGGGTTTGGCTGAGCCTGCAGAGCTGGTGAGGCAGGTGCTGGTCTGGGCTCCCAGAGCTGCTGGACAATTCTGGGGGCAAGAAGCACAGTGAGACGGGCTCCTGGTGAGCCAAGGGGCCCTCCCCTGGTGACGCATCACCTCAGGTGCCAGGCCGCCGATGCTCAAGTAGGTGGCACAGCTATGGCCAGGGTCCTGGGGTATGAGGATGTCATCCAGCTGCCACATAAAGGACATGGACTTGTGGGAAGCCCCCAACTGGTGACTGTGGTTGGTGATGGCCACCCACTGTGCCTGCAAGGTCTTGAACTTTATGCAGCGCTGGCACACCAACCAATCATGCCCACATTCCCCCATGCATCCTGACAGTCCCTCATAAATGTGGGTGTTGGAGCACATACCTCATGCAAACTGGCTGAGGATATCAGCCTCTCCCCACAGCACCACAAGGTCCACAGTCTCCTCCTGAGACCAACTGGGGAGGATGCCTGCATGGCTCCCTCAGTGGCTTGCTGGGCCTCCATGTAGAAGTCCTAATGGGCCTGGGCAGCTACCTGCAGTGCCCTGCACAGAGGCATGCCAGGGGACAGGCATGCATGTGGGGCTGCAGTCCCAGGCACCAGCTGCAGGGTCCAGTCAGGTTGCTGCAAGTAGCTTGGAGCCAGCTGGTGTGGGACCCGGTGGCCAGAAGCTGGCTTCAGGTGGCCTTGGGTTCTGCTAGGCCTGGTGGTTGCCTACAGTACCCTGCACAGATGGACAGTGTGGGCCTAGCAGCTGCACGGCAATGCGGTAACAGGGAGTGGTGCTGGAGTGTGGGTTGGCTGCCACAACTGCCCTGGGGCCTGTGCTGGGGAATGTGGTGCCCAGCAGTGGCCACAAACTGCTAGGAAGTGCTCCAGGGCCCTGACATCCCCACAGGCCTGGGGCTGGGGCTGGGGAAGGCATAGAGCTGGGCCAGCCCTGGGGGCAGGAGAGGCTCCCAGTCCCAGGGACCTGGGGCTAGCCTGAGGCTGCCCCCCTAGTTGTGGGGCTGACCAGGAACTAATTTGCTCCCAATCAGCATTTAAATATATGTTTCTGTGCTGTAAGTAATCATGTGTAAATTTGCTACTTTCTTTTGCAGGTAGCAAATTTACTTGCAATTAGAGCAATTTACTGTGCAGTAAGCATCATGGACTCTTACTGCACAGTTAATTTCTCTACTGTATAGTAAAACATCTCATGTAGATATGCCCTCTGTGTCCTAAAAAACTAACCACAAATGTCAATAGGATTCCATGCTGAGTACTAAGTCACCAGGAGAATGCATGCTGGGAGTTGCACAAACTGGAGCTGGAGAGACAAGGAGAAAGCATTATGCTGACATGGCCCTTACCCTGTGTAGTAGCAGGCATTCGGCACCTACTGCTAATGCTGTGGCTTTTAATCCAGATACATTTACAGATCATTTTTCCGGGAGATTACTTGGGAGTTGACAAACACAATGGGGACACAGTGTTGAAAGATGGGTTTCTGGTATGGGGTTTTTTGCACTTTTAATTCTCTGCATGTTCCTGCTAAATGATGGTAGAAAAGAAACAAATGTAGGGCTGGTGACAGGGATCAGGACAGTTATAGGCATGGGAACCAGAATGGCCTTATTGCACACTTTCAGATAAATGCTCCAGACTTTTGTGTTTGCTATTATCAATGTCTTCCATGATCTAATAAACTAGTATTGCCTTTTTCCTTGTGATTTGCTTGAATTTAAATGTTGTGTTAGTCTCATAGAGCCTCCCTGCTCCAAGCCACAGGGAAAGGTGGGGTGGACATGTGTCTGATTAAAACACAGCTGGGCTGATTCCATAAATCAGAAGGATTTTAGAATCTGATGACAAACCAAATTCCTGTCAGAAGAGACCAGAGCTGACTCCTCCCAAACTGTCATCGAAGCTGGGCCATAAAGATCACAGCTGTCACCAAAGCATGCCTGGCCTCCAGGGGATATGCCATCTTGGGGACTCATCTGCTGTGCCCATGGCCAGATTCCAATCCCTCAGGCACATTCCACTTGACATTTTGTCATATCTCCTGCTGGTGCATCTGTTCAGGGGCATTAACTCTACCTAAATCACATTATACCCTTTTTGCTCTAACAAAAGCAAGGCTGCAGGAGATGAGGAGTACTGAGCTGGGTCTGGAAAACTAGCTCAGATATTTCAAAATGGGCTTCAGGTCACCCTAATATATAACTTACAGTAACAAGGTCAGAAATCAGTTGTATGTTCATCATAAACTTTGAAAAAATGATTGTTATGCATAGTCATCTGTAATAATATGAAATCTATCCCACCTGCAGCCCCTAACTCATGTATAAATACTGATTTCCAGATGAGAAGATTCCCAGTTTATGAATTTAAATACAGATGTGGTCACTGAATCAGTTGGCCCAGTACAATGGCTGCATTTAGAAAATGGACAAGTTTGTAGAGCTTTCACAACACAATGATCAGTCCTGTCTGCAGAGTAGAATTCTAACAGAGCTAAAAGAATGCATTCAATAATAACTCATGTAGTTCCTTAAACAGACGATGTCATCTCCAAAGTTAAAGATATAAGAATTCTTATATAGCTGTTGGAATGAGTCTGGAGACTGTAAAGGTTAAATCACCCTGCTCAACATCACAATTTGCTCCATCTTTGCAAAACAGAAAAATACTGGGAAAGGGTGTGTCATTTCACATCAAAGACACTGTGGCACAGTACAGAGTTATTGGACGTTCAAAATGGCAGAATCTTAAATGCTCCTGGATTAACGTTCTAACTGGTGAAACTAAAGATAGGATACTTGTGGGCATCTGTTACACACTGCTGAATCTCACTAGAGAACAGGGCAAATTGCTCCTTAAGTCATTGCTCGTAATGGGGAAGGTGAAAAAAATATGTTATCATAGGTGATTCCAACCTGGGAAGCACTTGTTGAACATCTCATGTGTCCAAAAACAAAACTTCCATGCAGTTTCCAAAAATAATAGGTGATAACATACCCTCACACAGGGTAACTCAATATTGAACCTCATTCAGATGGAAAAAGGAGACTTAATCACTGAAAAGGAGACTAAATCTAAAAATTTGTGGTTATGTAGATACTACTAATCATGATCTAGTTACATTTACTTCATGTAAAGAGATTATGTCACTAACCAGTCACATGTACCTCTGGAACTTCAAAAGGGCCAAGTTCCCAAAGCTTAAGGCAATTGTTAACATGATTTGTGGGAAACTTAAATTTAAAGTAGAAAATGTTCAAGGGTCTCTGACTAGATGCCCCACTAGCCATGATTATATACACCCCCACTCCCAGTGCACACCCCCACACACATACCATCCTGATTTAAAAAACTAGCACCGAATAAATTCAGAATGGCTCTATACAAGGACTTGCATGCTGTCTAATCAATTGATCTCAAAAAATAATTGTAGATGGGGAATCCAACATCTGAAGACAGTGCTTCTCATAGGTCCCCACTTGGTTCAGTGTTTTTCAATAACATTATTAATTAAAGTATAAAATCATGGCTAGCTGTGTTTGCAGAGAGTATACAAATGTCATAGAGTATCTCTCTAATAATGCCATTTTTTTGTAAGCCAAGTAACAGCTGCTTTATTGGTAGTGTTAATGTGATTCAACTGCCATCACACCTCAATAGAGTGATCCAACTGCCATCACACCACTTATAAATTACATGTTTCTTACTCTGCGCTTCTCTACAGCCACTGTATAGGTGGTCATGTTGGTTCCATGTGTGAATCTAGTGTCTGTTCAGCCAGGCCCTTGGACAAGATGGAAGATCAATACCAGGCAGGCATGGGGGGGATGGAATCAGTAATAAGTAATTTAGTTGTAATTTTTGCAGACCATTCCTCTCACCCAACTGATGTGATGTTACTGAATGTGCTATGTTTTATCACAGGCCCATCTCAAGGGCTGCAGGTAGGTTTTCGTACACTCATGTTAAAAGTAGGTCTGGAATGGACCTTAAGGCTATGTCCAGATGAGCACGGACATTTTGTTCTCTGGAGACAAGTAACAGCAGTGCACCTTGCACCACAGCTACTTGTTCCCATGAAACGCCCATGCCACATGTGCTTTAGCTCATGGCAAGTTACCCCAGGGATGGTAGGGAAGACTTGGGCCAGCACTGTGTTGGCTTAAGTAGCCTTACTTGGGGTCCTGGGGGCCTCCTGGGGCAGTGGCAATCCTGCTGGGCAGAGTGGCTGGATATCCCAGGGTCAAAAAACCTGTGGGGAAAAAAAGACAAGCAGCATATGCACAGGTAGCGCATCATTGCAGTACAGAGAACACCTGACTGTGCAGTATGTGGCACTGCAGACATGTTTGCAGTGCCACATACCACACAGCCACGCTTATCTGGATGCACCCTAAGAGGTTATCTAGTCCAACCCTTTGCTCTGGAGGCTGAAGAGATCTAATGTTGGTGGCTAACCAGGATTGTCACTGATTTTGTTTAATAATTTGAGAGTTGTGTGCTTATGACAGCTTCAGGAGGAACTTGACACTGCATTCCACACTGATATTTGGTACCTACCAGGCAGCAGGTTCTTCCAAGCAGCAGACCAAATTCACTGAATCCTGTGGACACTGCTGCTGTCAGCCCCAGCATAGAGCCAGCAGGCAAATTTCAAGTGACTAGGCTACCACTTCAAACTCCTCAGCTCAATGCCAGGGATTTGTTGGTAACTGAATAAAGAATAATTGATGCAATTGCGGTGGGACTGGTCAGTTATATAGACAGATTTGTGCTCCTTTTCTGAAGTGAGTTTACTTGAACAGCATGCATTTTAATATAGTCAAGGGCAAGATCATATATCCAGGCACAAGGAACATAGGTCATATTTACAGGATGGTAGATTATGTAGGCCCTGGAAATCAGTAACCCTGAAAAGGACTTGGTGCATAATCAGCTCATTGTTTAACACTGGAGTTAAGAGGCTAACACAATTTGAATTCTAGAAAACCTGCTTAATGGGAAGGTCATGAGAATTAATCTACATAGCTCATCCTCCCCAAAAAAGCTTTAAAGGTGATCTGTAAGATTTGAAATACAACATAGCTCTTCACAAGTTTTAGTAGTCATACAAATGACGATCTAGTCACCAGAAGTTGAAGCTAATTAAAGTTACAAATACATTATAATAGTGTGGCTAATTATATATTAGAGAAACTTAGGTAGAGATGTGCTAAAACAGGGCTTGGTCACCTCTAACATGCATGCCTGAATGTGGCACGTAAGGCATTTTGCTTGACACACATGCTTCAGGGCAGATGGTGGGAAAGAGGCTGGGGCTGCACTGCCACAGCAAGGATTCGGCCTCCCTCACAGCTCCCCTGATGTCCATCCAGATAAATCTTTGCCACTGCTAACTGAGCTGCTGCAAGTGCACTTGCCTGCATGTGTGGATACACCTACAGTGTTTCTGTGTGAGGAAAGTGCCCACTTCTCAAAGGCTTTGGGCAAGGATGGGAAATGCTTTGATTAGAAGTTGATGCAGTCATCACAACATTTGGGCGCATCCACACATGTAAGCACTTGTAAAGCACTTCATATAGCAGCGGCTCAAATATGTGCCATAGATTTGTGGCTCAGTACATGTGCCTAAACATGCACTTTGATGTGGGGCAAATTGTGCCATTGGGGCAAACTGACCCTGCCCAGCTCCTCCTGTTACACAAATTGCCAATTGCTCAAATCACAAGTGAGACCTTATGAGGGAGGATAGGGCAAGATGTCTCATTTATTAAGTGCTTAATACACACACACACACATACACACACATACACACACACACACAACATTCATATCCCAATTTCTGTTCTGCACTGGTATACGTTACCATCTAATCAGTGCTCAGATCAACTTAGTGGTCAGCCAAGTTGATCGCAAGTAGGAGCCAAGTTCCTGCTGGTCCATCTCATCAGATGAACCAATGCTCCAGGATTGACATGCCAAACACAATCGATATGTCTCACCCCGACTTTTATAGCCTTGTCAATTCACCAAGTCTGCTGGGCTTTTGCTGGGTTTTCACTGTGTTCTTTTTTGCAGGTCGATTGCCATTGTTCTCTCACAGTTCTGGGGTGAATTCTTCTTGTTTGGTCTTTTATCTGTCGGCATTCTTCAGCCATTCACCAGCTGATGTTTTCCTTTTCCATAAACATACTGTCACCCATACAGCATACAAAAGAGTAAAAGGTTGAGCACTTATGTCAAGCTACAGGGTAATACAAAATGAAGTTTCTTAAGGCAATGCAAAACTCAAGAAAATACATAAGATTAAAAGCGATAGGCAAAAATTTATTTCTGTGTTACAGGAAAAGCTCTGTTATCTGGCATCCCCCAGGAATGGGAGATGCCAGTTAATAAATACTCTATTTAATCCAATATGCACCATCTGGTGCACTCCCCAGCATCAGTGTGCTGGGAGACAGGGAGGGAGCCCCACACAGGCTGTTTTGCCCTGGGCCATGGGCTGAAGAAGTGGCAAAGAAAAACTTGGCTCTTAGCAGCAACATGGGAAGTCCCCCGGAACTGGTACTTCTGGTTTTGCTTGTGCCACATCCCTTGGATATTGGTTGTCATGGGACGGAGTCCCTAAGGATGGCCGTGATCTCCTAAGGTCCCTCGACTGTGCCAATTCGGCCCAATGGGCACCCTCTATTCTCACCCACCATGTCTTGATGTAAAATGTAATGTAGGGAGGCTACCTTCATGTCCAGTCAGACACGGTCCTGAAGGACTTCCCTGGACCCCGTGAGTCCCCAGCTTTATGGGCTATATGCATGGCTCCAACCATCCCTTTACCATGCCCCAAGCCTTGCAGATGGTGTTGTCGTTGTCTCTCTCAGGCCTTGCTGCAACTCATCCCCTTGCTTTTACTGGGCTCTCTGCATCCCTGCCTCTGCACCCCTCGGTGCTAGGCTCTCCATGGCCCTTGTCTCTGTGTCCCTTGTGCCATGCCCTCACTGGCACCAGGGTCCCCACACTGCCATGGGCCCACAATGAGGTCTCCTCCTTCCCCAAATAGCCTCACCCAAACCACCAGTTGTTATGAAATGGCAAACAAAACATAAGCCCCTGGGCTGTAACATAATACATAACACAAACTGGGGAAGGTGTGCTCTGCCCCTTTACATTACTAGGAGCAGAACTTATTAGTCAGGCCTCTTCCCTTCACTCACTCTAGGAAGGCTCCTTCCCCCTTGGCTGCCAGCAGAGAACTGAACTCCCTAGTCCCTGTCCTGGGGTTTATATGGGCCCAGGGCCCTGCCCCTTCTGGCCAGCTGACCAGGTGCAGGCTTATTTCCTCATTAGCTAGCTGCCATGGCAACCTGCACCTGGGCTCCTGTCTGGTTCTTTGGACTCTCCCCAGGCAGTTTCTTCTCTTCTAGGAGCAGGCACCTAAGTGCCCTGCGACACTAGTTAATAGAGTTTTCTGCCTAATAAAGTGCCTGTTAACACAGCTTTTGCTAACATCAAGCTGGTGTTTATGTATTTGGCATAAAACTCCTGGATCTTCAGCCAGTGGGAGCTAGACTGGAGCAAGCACCTGTGCTGGTCTCAGCAATATAAAAAACTGCCCTGTCAAGCAGCTCAGGGCTACATGCCCTCAGGAGCTTCTGGGGGAGGAGTCTCTGGGAGGAAGTTGGCCATGCCCCTTCCTGTTCCAGGCTGCTGTTGCTGATGCTGATTGGTGCAAGCTTTATCTCAGGAGCTTCTGGGGAGAGGATGGCCAGGCCCCTTCCTACCTCTGGCTGCAGCTAGCTTGTTCTCAGAGCTCTTGGGGGTAAGTTGGCCACACCCTTTCCTGCCTTAGGCTGCTGCTGCTGCTCCCTGCACAGGGGGGTCTATCTGCTGCATGCTACTACCCCCTCTCAGGGAGGGGCCCACAGCACTGCACCAGAGCCCAGAACCACACCCCAGCTTCTGCACTCCTGCTCCAGCCTGCCGTCAAGCCGCAGTCGGGGGACAGCCTGGAGAAGGAACTTGCACTGCCTATGGGCCCCTCCCCCACCATGAATGCCAGAGCCTAAAGGTGCCTTGTCTACCCCAGATGCCTTGGAAGGCCACCCCCAACCTTCATCTCCACTTGCACGAGAAACACACCATGAGTGGCTGAACTGGACAGCTGCGACCATCACTGTTGCTGTTGCTGCCATCTGTTCTGCTGCTGCCCCTCTCAGGAGAGAGGGAGATTCTCTGCTGCACCACCTTGCAGCACTCAACACTACACCTGCACTGGATTACTCCCTTATTGACATTGCTCCTGTCCTCGCTCACAGCTGCCTCACTGCATCTGATCCTGCTTTGTTTTCCTGCATACTGCCCTGCTGCTGAGTGCCTGGCTGGAAGCCTGAGGGGCTCCTGGGCTGATCTGCAACATAGATTCATAGATTCATAGATGTAGGGTTCGAGGGGACCTGAGCAGATCATCAAGTCCGACCCCCTGCCCTGGGCAGGAATGAATACTGGGATCATATGACCCCTAGTAAGTTTAAGCTCAGATGACCCCAGCTAGGTAGTTGTCAAACCTCCTTTTAAAGACCCATAAGGTAGGAGCCAGCACCACTTTCCTTGGAAGCTGGTTCCAGATCCTGGTCACCCTGTCTGTGAAGTAGTGCCTCCTGATGTCTAGCCTGAACCTGCTCTCAATCAACCTGTGGCCATTATTCCTTGTTACTCCAGGAGGCGCTCGGGGGAACAGGATCTTACCCATTCCCCTCTGATCCCCCCTGGTAAGTTTATAGATGGCCACTAGATCCCTTCTCAGCCTTCTCTTGTGAAGGCTGAACAGGTTTGGGTCCCATAGACTTTCCTCGTAGGGCCTGTCCTGCTGCCCCTGATCATGCAAGTGGCCCTCCTCTGGACCCTCTCAATGCTGTCCACATCCCTCCAGAAGTGCGGTGCCCTGGATGCAGTACTCCAACTGTGGCCTGATCAGTGTCACATAGAGGGGGAGGATCACCTCCTTGGACCTACTTGTGATGTATCTGTGAATACATGACAAGGTGTGGTTCCGTAACCTGGTCCTCCCTGATCCTAGGTCTGGTGGAGTCGCTCCTGAGTCCATCCTGAATCCCAGTGGGGGAGACATCCTGGTCACTGCTCAAAAAAATGGAAGCAAAGAATTTGTTAAAAAGGTCTGCTTTTTCATCTGGTGCAATCACCAAGTGATTGCCAAGCATATCCTGCAGGGGCCCCATGTTGCCTGGTGCCTCCTTTTTACTCCCTATGCATTTAAAAAAGGGCTTGTTGTTGTCCTTGATCCTTGTTGCTAGCCCTAGTTCCGTCTCCACCTTAGTCTTCCTAACAGCCTCCCTACCGCCCCGCACTATGGAGGTATAATCCTTTTTGGTGATAGCTCCCACCTTTCCACTGCATGTCACCTCCTTTTTGGCTTTCAGACATTCCTGAGTGACTTTGGTGAGCCAAGGGGGCTTTTGGGCACTGTTTCCGCCTTTGACTCATGTTGGGACTGTCACCCCTTGGGCTCAAAGGATCATCTCCTTAAAGAATGACCACTCATCTTGGACACCTAGTTCCCCTACTCTTCAGAACTTTTCCTACCAATCTCCTCAACTCGTTGAAGTTGGCCCTCCTGCGCTGGATGGTGAAATCCAGTAGGCGATGATTGTTATCACCCAGGTGGTCAAGAACCTGAAGTCCCCTCACCAGGTCATCATCTGTGGCTAGGACTGATGTGGAAATCACGACAGGATCACTGCTTGGCTAACAGAGCGCTTTACTTTATTTTACATGGCCACGGGAGAAGAAGCAAGGGCAGTTAATTCTCTGCAGCTGCAGGACTCTGTTATATACTTGTGAGAAAAAGACACACAGAAGCCTCCCCCTTAATACATTCCTGGCAGTCTGACAATAAATCACCCTGGAGTCCTGCTAAACTAAATGTGTTTTCTCCAGCTGTCTCCCAAAAAGTTTATCTCAAGGCCCCTTTGTTTTTCAGCCTTCACTTATGCTCCTTATTATGGCTTAACTTTATTTCTGTTTGCCCCAGTACTTTTCCTCATCAGGACCAGGTCCAGCAGGGCATTCCCCCTGGTGGGACTGTGCACCTCCTGGGTTAGGTGGAGGTCTTGTATCCCAGCAAGGAACCTACATGAGTGGTCAGACCTGGTTGACTGCTCCTCCCAGCAAATGTCTGGGTAGTTTAGATCACCCATGATGACAACATCCCTTGACTTAACTGCCTTTGTGAGCTGACCCAAGAATTCCCAGTCCAGCTCTTCACCCTGGTTGGGTAGTCTGTAGTAGACACCCACCGTTAAGTCCCTTTCCCCACCACTCCCTCGTATTCTGACCCAGAGCACTTCAGCCTTCCCCTCCTCTGACCCCATCCTGTTAGTTGAGGATGTGTATTGCTCTTTGATGTAGAGAGCCACACCTATACCTTTCCTCCCTGTTCTGTCCTGCCTGTATAGTCTGTAGCCCCTAATGTTTACTGCCCAATTGTGGGTTGAATCCCACCCCTCCTGAGCCCCTCCACCACTCCAGCCATCTTTTACATCAGCCTCAGTAGCCTTCTCTGGGCTCTGGACACCCCCAGGAACCCAATAACTGAGTAACCCTTTCCCCCCACAACCCTAACCTGCCCCAATTACACCAACCAGCAAACCCACTCAACCTGTTCTTGACCCTAGCCCTGGCCCCACCAATGCAGCCCCCCCAGTGAGGGAACCATAACTTTGCACAGGCAGCTGTGGGGCAACCCACAGCTGCAGGGCCTGGACCTTCCAGCTCAGGAGGTGGAGCCCCCTTCCCCACACTCACCCATAGGCACGAGGTGAAGTGCCAATGGCCCAAGCAGGAGAACCTGCATTTTGAGACCTGGGAGCAGGCCCGGGGTTGGGTAGTAGGGGGCCCCCAAGATTGTGGCAGCTTTCCATTTTCATGGGAAGGGGGTCTTTTTCCTTGCCTCAGAAGCCACCACACAAAAGGCAGTGGATAGAGGGCTCATGGTGGAGGGTGAGTACATCCCCTTTGAGCCCCTAAAAGAGCTGGGGACCAGAGTGGTCCTCAGCTCAGTCCCACCTTATATCCCCAGTTAGGCCCTGCTCCCTCATCTCCAAACCCTGGAGTTATCTTCCCAGTGGTGGCCCTCTCACTGGTATGCTGAGACCCAGGCCTCAGCCACGTGCATTTATTCCATCATCAGGTCATGATCCAGCTGGTGGCAGGAGCACAGCTGGAGGCCAAGGGCAGCCTAATAATTCTTTTTCAGGGGGCCCTAATGAGGATTTTCTAAATGCTGGGGCACCTGTGGTGCTTCTGGTGACATGCCTCAGGGCACTTGTATCATGAGTGCCCCACAGGCCAGGCAGGGAGGGCATCCACAGGTCCCACTGGCAAGAGGGTGTCCCTACCACCAGTGCCTCTCCCCACTTGGGCCCCCCGGCAGCCCAGTCACAACTACCAGTCCCCCCATGAGCTCAGGGGACCCCACCCTCCAACCAAGTTTGGTGGAGTCCTGGGCAAGGGGGAAGCAGCCTGGGGAATAGATGGAGTGGGACCCCCCCACCCTCAGCTGTACCCCCACTGTAACTACCCCACCATCCCAACCCTCACCCTCTCCTACTGGAGCCTGTCCAGCAGAGGACCACCCCACAGTTGAGTGGGCACAGGTCCCCTCCAGGTGCAAAGCCAAGAGAAAGGTCTGGGTGCAGCTGGCACCCTCTGATGCAGAGGACCTCCACCCCCTCTCAAAACCATCACATGGGGAGAAGGAGCAGTTCAGCTTCTGGGGGCGTCCCCCGCTGCACCCAACAGCCCACTCCTGGGGAAGATTAATTGGGTATCCCAGTAGAGGTGGCTCCAGGGCTGCAGGACAATCCTGAATAGGAGCCCATGCAGGAAGTCCCTCATCCCACCGGCCAGGGCCTACCCCCTGAAACCATGGGTGCTGAGGCTAAGACTGAGGTTGACCCAGAAGAAGACCTGGCAGCAGAGCCCTCCCCCTCTGATGATCTGGGGGAGACAGGGGCCCTGGGGCTCAACCTGGTGAGACCTCTAGAGGGAGGTCCCCTTTCCTAGGACCCTGAGGCAGACACCAAAGCCACCCCAGTGCCTGATGGGTCTCTTCAGTCCCCTTCCCAGAAAAACCTCTCTTGTAGCCTGCTCCATGGTCCCACACCAGAGGGGGTTGGGTCTCCTGATCAACAAACCAATCTTGTCAGGGGCCCCGCACAAACCCCCCAGGACTCCAGATCTTCCCCACCATCTTGTAAAGGAGCCCCAACCCCATCCTTACCCCAACTCCTGTCCCAAGGGGCTGCAGAGCTCTTCCAATCCCAACCAGGGTCTTAGCAGACCAGGAGGTTCAAACAGTGCCTAAGGAGCCTGCTGAACCCCAGGAGCAGGAGGAGGACACCCGAAACCTGGCAGGTTCTGTGGAGCCTAAAGGCCTCTCAGTCCTGGCCATCTCAAGGGGTGAGCTACTTGCATTTCTTGGCCATGACTACACCTGGTAGTCCACCAGCAATGTACAGCTCACCTTGGACCACAGATGAGACTTTGACAGCATCCTCGCCACTGCAAGGGTGCTGGCTGGGGAAGGCAAGGGGCCTAAAAGCTGCAACACCTGGATCTATAGGAGGGCCTGCAGTTTCATAGACGCCCTCTATACTTATGGGAGGGCACTGCACGTGCCAGTGAACCCCACACCGGGTGTTGAGATGCATGAGGCCTCTGCTCAACAGTCTACTCCACACATCCACAGCCATGAGGTCATTAAGATTGTGACCCTTAATATCCATGGTTGCAGAATGGGTCTCTGAAGATGCTGGGTGCTCTCCTTCCTTCAGGAGTGGGGGTACCTCATGGTATTCTTGCAGGAGACCCTGACAACTCCAGCCAATGAACCTAATTGGTGGCTGGAGTGGGGAGGCAAGGTCTTTTTTTAGGCATCTCTTGGCCACGTCTTGCAGGGTGGCCACCCTTTTCCCCCCAGGCCTGCAGCTGGAGGTTCCCCAGGATGTTGAGGTGGTGCCAGGCTGCCTGCTGCACCTCGGGGTTCAAGTGCAGGGGCTGGTCCTGAACCTTCTGAATGTGTACACCCCTGTGAGGGACACAGAGTTAGTTAGAGGCTTTTTTCCACCAGGCAGCTAGTTACATCGGCACCCTCAACCCTCGTGGGTGTCTGGTCCTTGGCTGGGATTTTAACATCACCCTAGACATGCAAGACCAGTCGGACAGGGATCAGAACCAGGCCTGTCAGCCTGATGGACTACTCCCTGGTGAATGTCTGACATGTCTGTCACCCTGCTGGCCCCCCTGCTGCACCTCTGCCTTCAGCTATGTGAGGGTGCGGGAGAAGCAGGAATGTCACTCCTGGATGGACCAAGTTTATATCTCTTTTCTGCACTTTACCCAGGCCCAATCCTCCAGCATCTGGCCAGCCCCTTTCAGCGATCATCACCTTGTCTGGGCTCAGGCCACACTGGGGCCTGGGGGTCTGGGGTTGGCTTACTGACATTTCAGTGCCAGTCTGCTGAAGGATGTAGGCTTCAGGGGGGCCTTCCAGGAGTTCTGGCTGGTCTGGCAGGAGCAATGGGAAGCTTTCTCCTTGGCTTGGAGATGGTGAGAGGTGAGGAAGCACCAGTTTGGGCAGAGGGCAGGGCTGTAGTGTGGCAGTTGTCCCTGAAGTCATGGATCCTGCCAGCAGGTCCCATCCCATCCTATTTGGCAAGCTGGGCATGTAGGATGTAAGATATGTGGGGAGTATGTGGGGTTTATGGGGGAAAGGAGCGTGGGGTTTGTGGGGGTGTTTGGGGTTGTGAATGGTTATAGCAGTGGGTGTAGTGTTTGTGGGGGTGAGGTCTGTGAGGCTGAAGGCAGTATGGGATTTGTGCAGGGGTTTGTGATGATGGGGTTTGTGGGTGGATTGTGTATGGGGGGTTGTGGCTGGATTGTGGGTGTGGGGGTACTGTGGGGATGGGAGGGACTGCTTGGGAGGCTTTTGGCCCCCACCCCCCTCCACCACAGGGCACAAAATCCCCACTATCTCCCCCTACAACAGCAGCAACAGCCATGGGGTGCTCAGGACCTGCTACTGGCAGTGCCCCCTCCCCCAGTGTGGCATGTTGCCAGATGCCTGGGACCTGGTGTTCCCTGTGCCACATGGTGCAGGCACAGCCCAGCCCAGCCTGGGGTTGTGCACCTTCAGACAGGACTGGCTGCTCCTGTTGTCACTCAGAGTCCCAGAACCACACACAAGTACCAGACATCAGGCCATGCTGGGTCCTGCCTCCACGTGCCCCACATGCTGTTGGGCCAGGCTTACTCCATGGAGGTAGGACCTGACATGGCCCTATGTGCGGCTGTTGTGTGTGGTGCTGGGGGCCCTGGGTGACAGCAAGAGCAGCCCAGTCCTGCATAAAGTTGCATGACCCTGGGCTGGGCCATGGTTGCACCACACCAGGGAGGGCACTATCAGTAGCAGGCCCTGAGTTCCCCCACAGCTGCTGCTGCTGCTGATGATGATGATGCTTCTGTGGGGGGGTGGGGTTGGCTATGAACCATACAGGGAGCAGGTGGGTGAGGGACCCTCCCCTACCAAGCAATCTCCCCTCCAACACAGTCCCCACACATCCACAACATCCCCACACCCACACACACACACACACACACACACACACACAATCCCCCCACACCACCACAGCCCCTCCACCTCCATGTCTGTACTTTCCTGGGACAGAACCTGGGTCCCAGTCACTGCTGCAGCTTTGCCCCACTCCTATTTGCCCTGGAGCAGCAGGGAAAGGGGGCAGGCATAGAGATGCTCTGGCTGGGTGTCAGAGCACCTCCTTGGAGAACCCAGCCTCTGGTTGCTCCAGGAGCATTCCCTGTGCCACTTTTTTTCAGTGGGTTGGGGATTTTTTTGTTATTGGGATTTCCCAGTATCAAATTTAGAGTCTGCACTGCAAATATTCAGCATGGGGAACATTTTTTTGTTCCCAGCGTGCCTCCTGCAGTATCTCAAACTGCTTTGAGATGCCACAACAGTCATGTGCATGCTCATCTAGATGCACCCCTTGATTTTATCCCTACATGCCTGAGCAATACTCTTATACTCCTCCCTACTTGTTTGCCAAAGTTACAATTTCTTGTAAGCTTCCTTTTTAGGTTTTAGCTCATGCATTCTGCTTGTGTTTTAGCTTTTGCAAAATAAGTTATTTTTACCTGGGGAACTTCTGATTTTTCAGTGCAGGTACTCATGGATTTGTATAGTGGCATGATATTTTTTTTCCTATTTTGTTTTCATTTCTCTTCCTAATGATGCCCAACATTTTATTGACTTTTTTGGTTTCTGCTGCACATTAAGCTGATATTTTTAGAGAACTGTCTAAAAAGACTCCAAGGTCTCTTTCATGAATTATAGCAAGTATTTCAGAGCCCAGGATTATGTACATATAATTAAGGTTGTCTCCTCATGTGCAGTACCTTGTACTTGCTAACACTGAAGTTCATCTGCTGGATTTGTTTTTATTTTTTTTGCTAATTCACTCAGCTTTGTGAGATCTGTCTGTGGCTTCTCTCTGTTAGTTTGGGATTTGACTACCTGGACTAGTTTAGTATCATCTGAATTGTGTATGGTGCTGCACATGCACTAAATAACAGCCTTTTTTGGAAGCTGGGTAGGGAAAGGGCCCTGATATTCCTCATCACCAGGGATCCTGGTTTTCTCTGTCAAAATTTCAACTTTTTTTAATAAAAGATCCAAAATTCTCTGATTAAAAAACCCCAAATCTGTTTTTCTTCAATTAAAATGAAACATCACTATATGTATATAATGTATATATAGGTATCAGTTGAATACAATGTTTTATTGATGCATTTACAATTTTAAAGCAATTTGAAAACCTACCAGTGCCTCAATAATTAAAATGAAATGAAATATAAATACCCATATATTTTGTCATTTGATTTTGGTATTTTTAAATCATGGAAAATCATAGTTCTCCCTGCCACTTTTGCTCACCAGAACATGGGTCCAGCTAATGCTGTCCCTCCTGCTGCTTCATGGCACTGAGCAGCCCTGATATGCCAGTGCCCTGCCCTTGCCATTACCCCTCATTCCCAAGCCACAGCCCCAACCAGCCCTGGAAGTCTGACCCATGCCCTTTAAAGGAGAAAATCTGCATTTTTCCATGGCAAATGGAAAACCCAGATCCCTGCTCCTCACAAAGCAGAGGAGCATGTTAAGAACCAGGCTGGCACTGGCTTGTATTGTAGATAGTGTGCTGTATCATCATTGTTCTAGAGGCTCATTTTCAAGCTTGTTCTCCATTCACATGGTATGGTGGCACTGATTGGGGATCATGGTAGACATCATTCCTGCTGTGGATGACCCATCATAGCTAGCTTTTTTCTATAGAAAAAGAAAATAATTCAGGCCTGTGTTTACACTTTACCTCCCACCCTTATTTTCTCACATTTCTCTCACTCATCCTTTCATTTTCCTACTCCCTCCAACTCCTACCTAGTCACACCATGGACTCTCCCCCTCCCCTATTTCCAGGCTCTTACCCCTAGGTTTTTCCCCTTTTAGCCTCTCCTTTCCTTTATCTTCTCTTTGGCTCATCCCCACCTCTCCTGCCTCTTGGGCTCCCTACCAAATGCCTTTCTCACTTAACGTCACCCTTGCTTCCTCCTGAGCTTTCATCTCTTTCAAAAAACATCTCCAACCCCCAAAATCTTAACTCTTTATGGCCTATGTGCCAGGAATGTGGCTATGACCTTAATGCAGCTGTTCATTTCACACACACCAGTCGATTTCTCCCATGCCTATTGTAACAGTCATAATAAGACACCTTTCTAAAAGGGAACATTCAGACTGTCTGGGCCTCAGCCCAGGTTTATGAGCTCATTGGCTAATACCAATCTTCTCAGACAGAGGAGAGGAGAAAAGAGAGGAGAGGAAAGAAAGGCAACCTATCTTTATGGTGATATTAGGAGTGGAGGGTTTCAGCCATAAGAGAGAAATTCAGAATGGAAAAATTATGTGAGAATACAAGACCATGATAGAAGTAAAACATATTTAATACCAAAAATAATACCAAAATATATGTCGTGAAGTGCACAGCTCTCTTTCCATTCTTGCATTTCAGTCTCCAACCTCTTCATATCTCTTCATCTGGCAGCTTTCAGAATAATTTCATCCACTTGTTAAATCAGGAAACATCAAGTGGAATTCACAGCAGCAGCCGGAAACAGGATGCTACAGAAAAAGCTTTTTAATTAAGATCCACTAACTGAACTGCTGCTTCTTGTGATAATGGCACTTCTGCAAGTTGTTTAGTGTCCTCATGTCTCCCTCCATTTCTTGTAAGGGGGAAGGGGGATGCAACGATTGAAACCAGATCTCCAGGTAAGGAGAGGAACAGCCTTTTCCAGATCATTTTTGTCAAATTGCTTTGCTCTCACACAAGTCACTTCTTAGTGTAGCAGGCTTGCCTTTTGGAGCTTGGGTTGAGTCCAAGGCTTGAAATCTTGCTGTTTTGATTGGTGGAGCTCATCCCCCAATCACAAGGCAGCAAAAGAAGTTCAGTCATGCCCCTTTCCTGAGGGGAGGGGGAGAGGAGTTCCCCCACTGTGGACCTGATTGAAGACTGCAGCTGCATGAGGCAGCTCAGGTCTGCAACTTCTGGTGTGAAGCCAGAGACATGGTGCACAGGATGATGCATGGAGTAGGACCTTTGGAATGCTAGGGCAGCTCAGGTCCTCAACCCCCAGCACAAGGCTGGGAGCTTGGTGTAGGAGGTGCTGCATGGAGCATCCAGGAGCGGACCAAGCCTGGTGCTGCACAAGGCAGCCCAGGCCTCCAACCCATAGCAAAAGGTTGAGTCCAGAGAGCCAGATGGTGATTGGGCTACTGAGCCAGCAGACAGGGCCAAGCCAAAGGCCCCAAAAGCCCTGTATAGTGGAGCCCTGTTCCAAGGGACAGTGACTGCCACCCCCCTCCCCACAGAAATCCACTGCAGGCAAGAGAGTAGCCTGGTGCAGAGGATGAGGACCATCCTCCAGGCCTGGGAGCCATGAGTTGCAGGGAAAAAAGGATTCCCACAGGGGAGGGGGAGTTCTCCCTGGTTAGTTAAGGGCTCCTGAAAGGGGAGGTCCCACTGAGAGGGCCCCCTAAAGTTACCAGCTTCTTTGTAGGGCTTGGGAAAATCCCAAGGGCACTGGGGTTTCCCTTTGGGATTGAGTTTATCTTTGGGGTTTATTTGTTTCAGATCAGATATTTACCTGTAACTTATCTGTATCTGGAGCACTTGTATAAGGTTTTATGTCATTTATTGTTTATGTTTAGATATCTTATAAATATATAGATATATATAGATATATATACACACACACACCCATTGTACATATGTTTATATCCATGTTCCTTTTCCTTGTGATAAGTTAATGTAAATAAATCTGTATATAGTTAAGTCCCCTGCTTGTCCTGGCCTGGTTCTATAGGGATGGAGGGAAACTGGGCGGTCTGCAGTTCCCACCCCACAACACACCTGCCAGCTAACAATCCCCTTCAATTGGAGAAGGAGAGTATATACCCAAGTTACTTGGGCCACATTAGCAGGAGGAGTTGTATCTTAGCAAAAGAAACTGTAAAAACCATGTAACTTTCATCCACACTGTTTGTGTAACAAAAGATCAGTGCACTAAGCCTGGTTCTGGTGCAGAGGACATACCAGTGTCCTGTTCAGACCATTGTTTGGACAAATTAAATTTCTAAGCTCTGGTCTGCTGCAGCTTTTGGAAGAAACTGAATGTCTACACAAGATGCTAAAAGCATAGTAGAGTAATTCTGCTGTTCATTAGTGAATCACAGCAAAAACCATGCTAATGCACTAATATGTAGTAGAATTAAACTACTGTGCATTAGCATCACTTAAAAGATGTGCACTGTTGCTACTGTGCAGTAGCACCAGTGATGCTATGTTTGGTAGACTATACATTATGAAACAGAATTACAGAAAATTAAATATAGCACCTGTAATAACAGGTACTAACTTAATGTGCCATAATTAAGTCGCATTCATGCATGTGCAGACATGTCCATATAGCTGGGAGAGTATCAATTAGACACAAAAAGAGAAAGATGCAAACTGACCACAAGGTAGAGAGAGAGAAAGAGACAATACTGCACAATGAAATTGCTTCTTGCTTAGATAATCTGGGTGACAATGTAAGGTGGTTTGGAAGGTGACAGGGAGGTTCCTCTGCACCAGAACCAGGCTTAGTGCACTGATCTTTTGTTACACAAATGGTGTGGATGAAAGTAACATGGTTCTTACAGGGGGGAAAGAGTAGGGAGTACAGACCTTCCCCTGGCAGAAGGGAGTGGAGCTCTGCCAATTGCACCAGCTAAGAATCAGGTGCTGGATCCTAAAATGGAATGCAGATATATTAAGTGGCAATTGTATGGGAGCTGTACACAGCTCTTGGAGGAAGGAAAGATAGGCTGTATACAGTCAAACAAACAAACCTGGGAGCCCAGAGTGTTACCTGTCAGCTCCATGTTCTTGGGGAACCCTGACACAGGACACAGACTGTCTGACTCACAAAGAATCACCCCCCTCCCCTCCTCTACCTAAACAGAAACTGATTAAGATGCAGTGAGAGACACCTAAAACCCTCCAGATAAGGGTGACAGGAGTGAAACAACTGCCCTAGGTCTCATTTGCATCTGAGATGGGAACAGATGACCATTCATTTACATGAGAGATGGAGAACAGAAA
>NW_017728943.1:9866822-9897068 GCF_001723895.1 Crocodylus porosus | reverse complement strand
AGGGCTTGCAGAAGGGAGAGATACAGCTCCATATAGAAACACAAGTAATACAAGCAGCACATTGATAGAATTACCAAGACCCTAGCCCTAATAAATGATCACACCCCAAAGTAGCAGGCAAATCTGGTAACAGGAGGAAGTATTAGAAGGGAACCAGGAATTAGCAAGAACTTCATATATGTGTCACTGCAGTGTAACTATGAATCTTCTAAATGCTATGCAAATCCATCAACATCATTTGCTTCCTGAACCAATCTCAACTGAGACTTTTCTTGCCTTGATTTATAGCAGTTAATTGTTATACAAGAGTAGTTCTAGAAAATAATGTCTACAGTATATAGCGATAGGTTAAAAATAGTAATAATAATGATTCAGTATATTCTGTAGCTTTTACAGATTTTACCATGAAATTTTCCTTGACATACAAACAGAAAGTTTAGCACCATTATAGTCCTGCATCCCGAATATGGCAAAGGTTATTTCCATGGGGTCTCCTTCAGATCACAAGGGAGAAATATTCCTTGAGCCCTCAGGTGTGTCTGGTAGCCCTCCTTCCCTAACAACACAAAATCATTTCATAAAGTGAAATAATTTTATGCTTTGGTATTTTTATGCTCTGTTGGTTTATTTAGAGATTCAAAAACCTTACATCCCCTCTCAAGAGATCAGATAGCCATGTTTGACTTAAGCAGAAAGAGCATAACCACTGAGAAATTCTCCAGTCTTTGCTAAAATTTAAATTGAGGAGTCTAGGTCAGCAATTGGCAACCTTTTAAGCCTGTGGGCTGGACTAGCCCAGCTTGGGTGAGAGAAGCCTGGGTGAGAGCTGGGTGTTCTGATCCAGCTGCTACCACTCTTTTTCCCCACTGCAGCATGGTAAAGTGACTACTGCAAAATAGAATGCTGTAGAATGCTACTGAAGACCCATATTTCCAAACTGAAACAAATGGCTCTGTGGGCTGGATCCCACCTGCAGGCTATAGGTTGTTGACTCCTGTTTTCATAGATTTTAAAGCTGGAAAGGACCTTGGAAGATCATTGGGTCCAGCCCCCTGCACCAGGCAGGAAAGACAGCTGGAGTCAGGTGAACCCAGCAAAGTGACTGTCTAGTCTCCTCTTGAAGATTTCCGGGGTAGGTGATTGCACCACCTCTGGAGGGAGCTTATTCCACAGTCTAGACACTCTAACTGTGAAGAAGTTTTTCCTAATGTTGATCTTGAAATGGTAAAAAAAAAAAAGAGTTTGTGGCCATTACTTCTGGTTTTCCCCAAGGGCGCTGTGGTGAACAGTTGTTCACTGAGCCCTTGATGTTCTCCCCCAATGTAGCAGTAAGCTGCTACCAAGTCCCCTCTCAGCCTTCTCTTTCTCAGGCTGAAGAGTCCCAGTTCCTTCAGCCTTTCATCATATGGCTTCCATGCAAGTCTTTTATCATACGGATAACCCTCCTCTGGATTCTTTCAAGCTTTATCACAACCTTGTTAAAGGGTGGTACCCAGAACTGGACTCAGTACTCCAGTTGGGGTCTCATCAATTTTGAGTAGAGCAGAAGAATCACTTACTTGGTTTTGCTGGAGATGCACCAATTGATGCATGCCAGAGTATTATTTACCTGGCTGACAACAGCATCACGCTGCCGGCTCATATTCATACTGTGGTCTATTATTACCCGCAAGTCCCTTTTATTCATGGTGCTGCCAAGCCTATAGGTGTGTAGGAGGTTGTTTATCCCCAGGTGGAGTACTTTACATTTCTCAATGTTGAACTTCATTTGGTTCCAACTCACCAAACTTGCCAGCCTGTCTAGATCCACATGTATTTGTACCCTATCTTCAAGCATGACCACACTTCCCCATAACTTGGTGTTGTCTGTGAACTTGGCCAGTGAGCTCTTCACTGCCACATCCAAATCATTGATAAAGATGTTGAAAAGTACTTGATCAAGCACTGATCCCTATGGGACACAGCTGCCCACTTCTTACCAGGACAACACATATCTGTTCATTAGGACTCTGAGTTTTACCCCACAGCCAGTTTCCTACCCACCTAACTGTCTTACAGTTAATCCCACAATCCTCCAATTTTCTCATGAGAACATCATTGGTTACCAGATCAAAGGCTTTTTGGAAGTCAAAGTATACGTGGAGTGAGACAGAACTTACAGCATGAAGGGCTGACAGGGCTGCAGCTGCAGCCCAGAAAGGAAGGAAAATACCCACCCATATTCCAGAGCAGCATCTCACTCAGGATTGTTGGAGGGAGGCCGCTCAAAGATATTTATGGCCCTGGAGAGGGGCGGGGGGGGTCAGTTCCCTGCAGGCCACAGGGAGAGGGGAGCGGCTGAGCATCTTGGCAGGCAGAGCATGCCTGAGGAAAGTAGTGGGAGTGACCCTGAGGCAGGTGGAGGCCTGCAAACAAGTGGCTAGTGGTAATCTCCACAATGGAGCTGCAGCTGGGGATCTGGAGCGAGGGAGTCCACAAGGCCTGAGAGAATCTCCAGACTGGAGTTTTTCCAACAGAGGACCCGGAGGAGAGCCTGAAGGAAAAAAATCTACAGTCACAATACAGCCTTCCTGCACAGGGGGGAAACCCCAAAGAGACTGTGAATGTTCATAGGGGTGCAGGGCAGGCTAGCACACGGCAAAGAATAGAATAAGGGATTGTTTGCCTGAATTATGGTGATTGGGAGGTTGAGCACCTGATCACAAGAAAAGGGGACATTGCCAGAGCCTGAAAAGAAAGCTGAGAAGCAGCTGGAGTTTTCTGTGATTTCTTTTTGCTGGGTTTTTGTTTGGTTTTTTTGAGCACAGACTAAGACCAGCCCCTGGAACGGTGTACCCCGAAGAAGCACTAGAACACCCTGGGGTAGGGGCAAATAAGGTTACAATAGGCAGTACTGCAACCTGGCTGCGGAAGAATATCGTAAAACACCATCTGGAGAGGCTAGGTTGGGGTAAAGAGGAGGTTTGGAGCCCCAAAGAAGACACAGGGATCAAGACCAGGCAGGATCCCTGTGGGCATTGCCTCCTGGGAATATATATGTCATCAAAGTCATGGCAGGTAAGAAAACGTAAGATCCAATTCCTGGCAGACCTAGTGATCCAGAGCCGAACTCTACCCTGTCGCCACCTATAGGCAGATGAGCGCAGGGCAGTACTAGCAAGCCCTATAATACCTACAGATGTCACAGTACACAACATCAACCTCTTCTCCCTTATCCAGGTGACAAGTTATCTGATCATAAAAGGAGATGAGGTTGGTAAGACAAGACCTGCCTGCAATGAAGCTATGCTGGCTGTCATTCAGAATCCTACCTTCTGTAAACCTATTGCACATAGGCTTCTGTGGCAGGGCACTGTGTGTGCCTGCCACTTTAAGGCCCTGAAGCTGGCAGCCACCAGGTGCCTAATGAGGGCAGCCATTTTAGGTTCAGGGCTGCCCATATAAACAGGGCAGTTGAGCTGCAAGGGGCTAGGCAGCAACACTACTTGGCCAGAGAGTTGCTGAGTTCCATTTGGAGGTAAGGGAAGAGCTGTGGGGGATGGTAGGAGGCTCCTGGTCCTGGGTACACTCTAAAACTGCACCCTGCCAGGAGTGGATGGCCTGGTGGGGCTCCTGGTGGTGTGGGAGCCCCCAGGAAATGCCAGGCTAGTGATCACCCTGGTGAAAGGCAGGTTGGGGTGCCTTAACCCCTAACCCTCACCTTCAGGTGGGTCATGTTCCATTGGGGTGCAGTTCCATTGCATTGGGTGCAAGCCCTGAGGAGTAGGGAGCCAGGGCCAGATACGGCTGAGGCTGCCTGAACCCTGTAGGGGTTCAAGAACCCAAGATGGAGAGTTGGAGGCTGGGGGGGGGCTGAAGCCACCTGAGCCTACCCAAGGAGGGAAGCCCCGAGACCATGAGTAGAGGGGGTGGTGAAGAGGAGCCCCAGTGAGTAGGAGGCAGAAATCTGGTGGCTGTGCTGAGGTGCCCCAGTGTGAGGGGCTGTGATGCGAGGCCCCAGTGTGAGCGGGCCATGATGAGAACTGAGGGGGCAGCATGATAAACCCCCCATGTGAGGGGCAGAGATGTGGAGCCCAGTGAGGGAAGAACAGGGGTTGGCCAGAGAGTGAGAGAGCTGAGTCCTGACCCCTGTGAGTCCTCCACTGTGGGGAGGCAGAGGGTGCATCAAAAATAATATTTGAAGTAACACCACAACCTGCTGCCCTGGGGGGAGTGAGAGTCCTCTGTGAGACCCTGAGTCACCGGTCGTGGTGTGAGGTATCCCATCTCCCCAGGCCCATGAAGGAGGACCCAGAGAGGGGAAACCTGGGAAAAGAGTACGGGTCATACTGCAAGGCTTGTCAGAGTTTCCCCTGACTGGCCCAGGTGGGGGCCAGGACCAGAAGGGTTAGGGGGCCCACCGAGAGGGCTAGGACCTGGGGCCTGGGCCAGGAGGCCTGGGCTCAAGAGCCAGGAGCCTGGGGTCCCAGCTGGCCTGGGGTTGGGCCAATGCTAGAGGAGCCAAAGGTCCTAGTGAGGGGACCACAATTAAAGGGGACTCAGTGGCAGGGAGATCTATGGCCCGGTATTGTGGCAGCAGAGTCTGCCTGAAGGGAGGAACCCAGGTGGGGTCCTACAGTAAGATTCTGGGGCCCATCATGTGGGACTGGGAATATGAGAACATCATGGTGTCATCTGGGCCCAAACGGTGGACCCCAGGAGGGAGTGAGGGGCTGGAGACTCTGACTGATCGAGAGCGTACCCTTGACTGGCCCATGCTGGGGCCAGGGCCAGACCAGTCAAAAGGGCCAGGGGCCCACCGCAAGGGATGCCCTAGAGCCGAGGACAAGGGGTTCTGACTGGCGTAGGGGTGGGCCAGGGCTGGTAGCTGAAGGTCCCAGGAGGGGACCATGCATGAGAGGGAAAAATAGTTTTGAGGAACGATATACTGTATGAAGGCAGATGAGGCCACCTGATGAAAGGACTCTAGGTTGGAGTTCAATTAGGAAGATATTGGGGCCCAGTGTGGGGCTAGTGATGACAAGAACACCTAGATGCCATCTGCAAGGCTTGAGCTACAGTGTAGGGGAGGAATGGAGTCACAGAAAACACCCCTGGCAGCAGGGCAGAAAATGGGCAGCCTCCCGCTTAATTACATCTATTAATTAAGATCAAGCTTTGGCAGGTGAGAAGGCTTGCAGTTGGCTCAGAAACAGGGGCGCAGCCCCCCTGTTACAGCTCCTTAAGATTTTTTTCAGAATTTTCCTTGGGATAGAAGTTAAGCTAACTGGTCTATAGTTACCCAGGTCCTCCCTCTTCCCCTTCTTGGAGGTAGATACAACATTGGCCCTCTTCCAGTCCTCCAGGACCTCTCTGGAGTACCATGAGTTTTGGAAGAGTTTTGCCAGGAGCTCTGTGATGAGTTCACCCAGCTCCTTCAGCACTCTTGGATGGAGTTCATCTGGTCCTGCTGACTTATATATTTCTAATTTATTTAATTGATCGTACACCAGTTCTACAACAATAGTAGGGAGGCAGTCATTCCTGCCCTGTTCATTCTGTACCCTATCTGGCATGATTTTCCCCTTGGCCCAGTGAAATAATGAGGCAAAGTAGTCATTCAGGAGTTCAGTTTTTCTCCTGAATGCTGGTAACCAGCTGTCCTGAGTTGTTGAGCAATGGCCCCACACATTTGTCTTCCACCCATTCCCTACATACCTAAAGAAAGATTTCTTTTTGTCCTTGATTCCCATTGCTATTCTAAGTTCAGTCAACACCTTAGCCTTTCAATTTGTTCCTTACAAGTGTGCACTGTTGTTGTATAGTCCTCCTTGGGGCCTGTCCCCAGCTCCCATTGTTTGTATGCCTCTTTCTTCTTTCTTAGGAGAACCATGATTTTCCTGTTTAGCCAAGAGGGATTCCAAGCCCTTCTGGTACCTTTCCTCCATATCAGCATGGATTTCCTTTGTGCTTCAAGGATCATGTCCTTAAGGCATGATCACCCTTCATGCACTCCTTTTTGCCTTTGGTCCCTGGTCCCACGGAGATACCCTTACTAGTGACCTGAGCTTGTTGAAATTTGCATTTTTCAAGTCCAAGACTTGAACCTTGCTATCAGATTTGTCTGCCTTGTGATTGACAATGAACATGATGGTTTCATGGTTGCTGTCACCCAGGCAACCCTCTATATTTAAGCTGGTCACCACATCATCTCCTTTGGCCAGGACCAAGTTTAGGACAGCATTACCTCTGGTTAGCCCATGCACCTCCTGATCCAGGAAGAGCTCTTTGATGCAGGTCAGGAAGGAATGTGATGGGTTTGACTTGGCCAAGTGTTCCTCCCAACAGATGTCTGGATAATTAAAATCATCCAAGATGACCATGTCCTATGCACATGTGGCCTGTGCCATTTCTCAGGGAAACTCTAGATCAAGTTCCTCCCCCTGGTTTAGTAGCCTGTAGCATACACCTACAGTCAGGTCTCTTTCTCTACCCCCTCCCCACCAGCTTGACTCAGAGGGTTTCAAGCAGTTCTTTGGAATTGATGTCAGCCTCCAAGGAGGTGTACTGCTTCTTAACATAGACAGCTACACCTCCACCTTTATTCCCTATCCGGTCCCTTCTATGCAGGGCATAGCCTTCTATGGCTACAGTCCAATTATGTGAGGAGTCCCACCAGGTCTCCATAATTGCTACTAGGTTATAATGCCCACCAGAGACCGAGAGGGCTAGCTCCTCCTGATTGTTCCCCATGCTCCCACCATTAGTGTACAGGCACCTGAATCCTCCTATTGAGACCCTCGGCTTCCTGTCATGCTGAAGGAGAACTGCTCCCTCAGCTCCCACAAGAGTGGCTCTCCTAGTGTCCCTATCTACAGAGATTTCTTGTATGTCAGTCCCCAGGCAAGAACTAGTCAATATTTCCCTATCCCCCAGCAAATTTAGTTTAAAGCCTTATCTAGAAGATTGGCCATCCTGGCCAAGAACAGGGCTTACCTCTCCACATCAGGTGGATTCCATCTATTCCCAGAAGTCATGTTCTAGGTCTTAAAGTCATATTGAACACTCTGGAACATCAGGAGAGCTAAGCACAAATTACTTGGAAACTAGGAACTAACACATTGAATCTTCCACAGCAAATTTAGGGGTACAAGGGTAATGTGCAGATCTAGGTACAGTATGTTTTTACAGATTCAGAAGTTCTCGGATGGTGAATCTTGCTCTTTCTGCTCAGGGTTAGATCAAACTTGGCATCAGGAAGGAATTTTCTCCCGGATCAGATTGGCTTGGAATCTGGGAGGAATGTGGCTGGGAATTGTGTAGTATGGTGTCCTTTTCTTTTAAGCCAACCAGTTCCCTACTATTGCAATAGCAAAGCAGTGTTATACTGCAGGGTGCTTTTTACTGCATGCCTTGTAGTTGTGAAGGTTTGTAGTGGTGATTTGGGGGATTCCTTGGATAAAAAGTTGCCTGAAAAGCAGGGGATTTAACTTAGTCCTATGTTCCTGTGTTACCTAAAACAAAAGGTCAGATTTTAAGGAAAGGGGGAATGAGGATAGTGGCAGACAAGTGTGGAGTTCCATTAACTTGTTGACTTTGTAGGTCTCATCCACATCAAAAAGATGGTTGTTAGAACAGGGAAAACACCTTTTCTCATTTGCTGTAGGATGCAGACCAATGGCCTGAAGTTGCAGCAAAATAGGTTTAGAATGGATATCAGGAAAAACTTCTTCACTGTTGGAACAGTGAGGCAATGGAATATACTGCCTAGAGATTTCCATCATTGGGTGTCTTGAAGAAGAATTCGGGCAGACATTGATCAGGGGTAATCTAGGAGGTTGGTGGATAAAGGGTCTGGCCTCTCCATTCAAGGTCAAACCAGTTGGGGTCAGGAAGGAATCTTACCCCATGGTCAGATTCCTGGTATAGATTGTGGGGGCTTTTGCCTTCTTCTGTATTGTTCCCACTACAGAAGAAGGCATGCCCTCTTCCTTGTCTCTCAAGCATATTTTAAGAACCCTTGCAACAGCTGGACACTGGCTGCCATTGTCCCCATGCTTTACCTGTGGCATTTTAGGGTGATACACCTTGTTGTTTGACAGGATTGACTGCATAGTTTGGCTAGACAAAGGCTTTATAAAGTGTACAGGAATGATCCTGCCTCCAGCAGGAGGCTGGACTAAATGACCTCCAGAGGTCCCTTGCAGCCCTTCTTTTCTGTTATTCTATGATTCCATGAGCCTATGATTCTAATCTATAATCTGAGAGTTAGTTCTGGAATAGTTTATGAACCACTATTCATTTTATTTAAACAAATGTTAGTCTTGCCACTTAATACACTACTGGGAGGTACCTTGCTATATTGAGTTGAAATGAGTAGAACTAATACAGTGGCTGGGCATGTGTGGGGCCTGGGGAGGCAGAACTGATACAGGGTTGGATGCTAGGCAGGAACTTGACACATGTAGGGGCTGGGACCACAACAGGAATGTATATAAAAACAGTAATTTTACATAACCTAAGAAATGGGTTTTTTCATAGTTAATATCATGAAAACATTTCAGTAGACTTTTTTTATTATTTCAAAAACAACTTATTAGGCTGGTTGAAAACCTGAAATTGAAAATTACTAGACATTAACTATAAGATTGTGGAACTAACTGATTCATAGTTAAAGGGCAGGGACACACATAACAACTGAATTATTCCCAAATGTCACTGCTTAAGAACTGATTCACAATTGTGTGGGGAAAAATAAACAATGAAATAATCAACAACACATGCCACCATAACAACCTCTCCCTATCAGAGAGAAAGGCCATAGAATCTCTAAGATCTAACCACCAAATAGTAATAAAACCAGCAGATAAAGTAGGAGCCATTGATGTCTTTAACCATGAAGACTACATAAAAGAAACCAACAGACAATTCTCTGACACTACCTACTACAAATAACTACAGAAAGATCCTACTTCCATTTTCACCTTGAAACTCAAAACTACTATCAAATCATTTTATTAGAAGAGAAAAAACTACAGACCATAATACCCTGAGTATCTAATCCAGGGACTGTTTACATGCTCCCTAAAATCCACAGACAAGGGAACCCTGGCAGACCTATCATTTCCAACCATGGAACCCCAACTGAGGAAATATCAGGTTTCATCAAATCAATCCTAAAACTGCTTGTCACTCAAAGAGTGAGTTTCATGTAACACACTACAGACTTTCTATGAAAACTTAAAAACATAGACCACCTTCCCAGCAACACCCTCCTAGCCACCATGGATGTTACCATCTTATATACCAACATCCCACACTAAGATGGCATCCAAGCATGCCCTATATACCTACAAGAGCAAGATGACAACTCAGAGTACAGACTTAAAGATATTACTGACCTTATACTTTTCATCCTCACACACAACAACTTCACTTTTAATAACCAATACTTTCTCCAGACCATGGGCACAGCTATGGGCACCAAAATGGCCCCACAGTATGCCAACTTTTTTATAAGCCACCTGGAAGAAGAACTTCTCAATAAATGCACCATCAAACCCTTGCTATAGTTAAGATATATCAATTACATCTTCATCCTTTGGACTAAAAACCTGCAATCTCTGATTGAGTTCCATCAGAAATTCAACAATCACCACCCCTCCATCTGACTATCTCTCGAATACTTGAACACCAACACCTCCTTTTTAGACATGATGATCACTATCCAGAATGGTAAAATACAGACCATGTTATACAAGAAACCCACAGGCCAACATACCTATCTGCACAGAACCAGCAATCACCCTAAACACACCAAGAAAGCTGTAATATACAGCCAAGCCCTCCAGTACCACCAAATTTGCACTGAGGAGAACACCCATGATTGCCACCTCACAAATCTCAAAAAGGCTTTCACTCAACAAGGAAACTCCTCCAGAGAGAGAGATCACGTTTGAAAGATCCACCTGGATACCACGTAAAGAATTGCTGCAGTACAGAAGGAAACCCCCCATGAATCTCACACCACTGTTATGACATATCACCCCTCCCTCAAACCTATACAGAAAATCCTCAAGCAATTGCAACTCATACTAGAAGACCCCTTTCTTAAAGAGATCCTCCCAAGCCCCCCTCCTAGCCTTCAAACAAGCACCAAACCTCACTAACCTCATCACCAAATGCAAACTTCCTACTGCCTAAAACACACCAAATAGATCCAGAACATGCCAGCACAAGAAATGTAAAACCTGCCAACATATCTCCACCTCCCTGGCAGTTACTACACCCCACAACAGAACCATCAGTATTCCTGGATCTTAAAGCAGCACCTCTAGAAATGTAATGCATCTCATCCAATGCACCAAATGCCTCAATGGAAAATATGTACAACTGCACACCAGAATGAACGCACACTGGAAATCTATCAAAGACAAGAATACCCAATTACCTGTGGGGACACAATTCTCACAAGAAAACCATCTCTCTCCAATCTCTCCATTGTAATACTCAAAGGGGATTTACAAAACACTTTTCACAGATGAACCTATGAACTTCACTTCAACAACCTCCTGAGTAAAAATCATGGACTAAATATAGACATTGGATTTATGACACATTATAACTTGCCTGACATCTGACTCCTCAGGTACCTCTCCACTACTTACCAGCTATATTCATTCCCCTCTCCCCCCACTGCCTCCAGCCTGTCTCTCATGCACTGACTCCTCAATTTACATCTTCACTGACTGGCTTTCTTGCATGCTTATCAGCCTCTGACTTCTTTACTATTCATTCCCTTCTAAGAAGAGCACACACCAACTGCAGATGCTTCCTGACCCTGACAGAGAATAGTTATACCCAAAAGCTTGCTAAGAATATTTTTTCCAATTGAGTTGGTTTACTAAAACATATCAGATTTACCCAAACAACTTTGCTCTTTTTAGAAAGATAGCTCTGATTGAATAAGCAGTGCAAAGGAGCCCATTGATTAAAACTGTCAACAAAAGGTGAGGGGAAGGGGCATTAGAGTTCTGGCTGTGTACCAGAAAGGCCAGTTGTAGCATTGCAAGGTATGGGGGAGAGGAAGGGAGGGCAGGAGGGAGGGTGTGAGGAATGATGGAGTGTGTGTTGCCTGGAGGACCCAAGTCACAGAACATTTGGCATCCATATGTAACATTGAACATGTTCACTACAAACCATTTCAGAAGAGCACTTGATTTTTCAAATACACATTTGAATCATTCCAGGCAGCTTTAAACCAGTTTAACAAGCTTGTATGTCTGCCCACCTCAGGGTTCAACTGCATTTAATTGGGTCTAAGTGTTAAGGGAATCCATACCCAAAATATTATTGTGTGTTTATTGAACTATCCAAAATATAGTACAAGATGTATTGGAAGAGCATTCATGATGAAAAACGTATTAGGAGACAGATCCTCATTTGCTACAAATCACTATAGCTTGCTCATGTTTATTAACCTAATTCCTTATGTAACATCATAGATGTGTACAGTGCGCTAGAAACATGAGGAAAGGTTTCATTAGATTTGTATCCTGCTCTATCCAAAAGACTCAAAGTGTCTTACAATAAACAAACAACTCCCAGAGAAGATTCTCCAAACAACAATGCAAAACCCAAGATCTCCAACTCCTCAACCTTCCTTCAACCACTGGCTTTCTCCCTAAATCCCCACACAAAAGCAAACTTGTCTGCCAGTCCCAGCCATACTTCCAAAATGCCACTCACATCCATTTACAAGAAACCCTTCTCTTGCTGTATCCCACACTCCTCTCCTGCACGTTCCTACCACCCTGCCTCAACCCCAGGGGAGATCTCTCCACCCTCCTCTCCAATCCTACACACTCTCTCCTGCAGAAAGGCTGCAACTGTCATCCCCATCTACCCACTCCCAAAAATACACACCTACATCTTCCTTCATCCTTCCCCCAACAAACACACCACTAAACTCCAAATTCTATTAGTAATTTTCAAGAAAATCCAGTAGGTGATGGGTTGAGCAGGAAAAGGAAAATCATGGCTGCAGGCTTTAATGTGGCCCTTGTATGGTACACTCACATAGAATGCCAAGAATAACCCCCATGTCCCAGTTGTTATCAGGCAATTAAGTGACATATAAAAGATAATGAGAACGTTGTCATCTGTGGCAGGGATCAGAAAGGCAGTTTTAACTTCAGGATATCATATATTAATATACTGTTGAAGTAGATTTAATGGGACTTCTTTCAAAAAAGCCACAGGTGAAAGAGATGGAAGACAAACAGAAAGCTAAAAGAAACCATGCACAAGTGTTGATAGGTGAAGTCAGGCTCTAGATTTTGGCCACAGAACAATTCACCTTCTAGTCACATGTTTTCAGTTAAGACCCTAGCTCTGGTCAAGGAGTTAGGAATAAGATATGTGATGGCGTGGACTGGCTAGCTCCTAGTGAGGAAAGGATTAAAAGCTTTGCTGGGATGCATTGACTCAGGTCAGGATGCCTTGCAGCCAATTCCAGGTCTCCAGGAGGGGTAAAGAAAAGGGAAGGCTGACTCAGAGGGGAGCGGATTCTCAGTGCTGACTGAGGCTGGCTCCAGATCAGATGTCCTCTGTGGAAGGAGTCCTGTGGACTCCCAGATCATTGTGGGAACCTGGGTAGATTGCAGAGTGAGGACTAGAGAGTTGCCCCAATGCCTCATTATATTTTGTTGGAGAATGCAGGCAATTTAGCCATCATAACCCACTGTTACAAGAGGATTTGGATAGGGCAGGGGTAGAAGCAGATCCCTTCTAGCCCACACCATGGAGATGGAAGCACTGCTGAAATGGATGGCTATCCAGCAGAAACTAATCAAGGACTTAGTGGTTCATAACCACAAGCAGCAACAGCAGCAGCAGTTGGTGCAGCGAATTGTGCCTTATTGCAACCACCTGCACTAACAGCATCCCATGGACCAGCTATCACAAGCCACAGCGTTCCCATCTGGCTGACCAAGATGGGACCAGCCAATGACCCCAAGGCAATTTTACAGACATTTGAGAAGGTAGAACCTGCCACACAGTGGCCTCCAGAGCAATGGACTGTGATCCTGGCTCCTTATCTGTTGTGAGGTGGCCCAGCTGGCCTACTGGGGTCTTGATACTGAGATCGCTCACACTTACAAAGATGTTAAAGCTGCTGGGACAGGTTCACACTCACCATACAGACTGTTGGGTGTGCCCTGCCACCTTGGGCTATCACACCTGAGACTATTCACCCACCATGATTTGTTGTTCACTGGTACACTGTTGCTCAGTCGTTCCTTTAGAAGCTCAGGAGCAATTCTATTTGGTGCATTTTCTATGGGGCTCCTCTTCCCCTATACACCACCCCTTTCCTCCTAGGTGTTATGATTGATCCTGACAATGCCATGGCATGATGACAGGGCTTCTTATCCCATGCTTGGGCCTGGCAAGAAGGGATGCTGCAGGGTTCTCGCCTCTGTTCTGTAGCTTTCAAAAATCCCACCACAGCCAAAAATTTAACCTCAATAGCTTGGACTGGGTGGTGAATAGGGCACTGTTTCCCCCACACCTCTGAGAGTGGATGGATTGGGTGCCTGGTGCACTCTTTGCTCACCCCCCACTTCAGGCCCAATTCTCTTCCTATCAAGCCAGCTTCCTGTTATGGGTTCTTCCTGTCTGGTCACTGGCCCAGGTACGCCACTGCCTTTTGGTGGTCACTGCTGCACTGGTATGGGACCTGCCTCTCTGCCAGTCCTCAATCAGCACACTTTGAGCTTGTGGAGGTTCTAGAAAAGTGTGTGGGATCTGTGGGGCTCCACACTGTGGATCCCCCTCATTTAGTGCCCACAGGATCCACTGGGCTGCCCTCTCCCCACCCCACCTGATCTGTGGGTTCCCATGCATTCTTCAGTCTGTGGTGGTGAGTGGGCTCATGTCCATGCTCATTGGCTGTGTTGAGTGGGTTGACATCCACTCCAGTCCTCTTGGCTCTGTGGGTGAAGGAGCCCTCCTGGGATTTCCTGGGTCTTTCAGCCCTAGGGAACATAGCCTCCAGTCAGCAGTCAAGAGTATATCCAGGTTTTTACTGTCTGCCTCCACCACAGGACATGCCCTCAGGGGAAGCACCAGGCCTCTTCCAGCAACACAGAGTGTGTCTGGCTGCTTTCTACCCCTGCCTTGGCCTCTGGACCCATTTTAGTCATGTTGTGTCTGGGCCATGGGTTGTGGCACTAAGGTAAGCCAGGAGGGGGCCTGTCACAGCCAACTGTAACAAGGAGCCCATTACCCTACTAAAAGGAAACTTACCAGAGGCTGCATGACCGGCTGTGGAGATAACATAATTTCCGCTGGTGCTGGGAGTATCTGCAGCACTGGATAGTGGCATTTTTTTTAAAGTATCAATTGACTAAGCTCCTATAAGAGGAGTTGTACTTGTTCAGTGTGTTTCACCAGAAGGGGAGAGGAGCCAGAGTCAGAGCCGGAGCCTGAGGGAAACTTCAGTGACAGAGCCATTTCATGCGGAGGCATGAAAACGGAGCAGGCAGTGTACCTGCAGAAAGCAACTAATTTTAACTCCTAGCAAAGTCATGGCAGGTGAGAACAAACACTAGGAGGAAGAGCTTTGCCAAAGTATTGATTGATCCAGGACATCCACTCACACAAACGTATTAGATGCCCTTGACATTTCAGAGGAGACATTCAGGCAGCACATTCACAAGGAGTGCTACCTGCCTAGAGGCCAAACCTATCTCTTTGCCCAGTGGCTAGGGTGTTGGTGATGGCTCAAGCCAAGTGACAAAACAAGGAATCAGGTGGCAAAGGTAATTCTCCTGGAGCAGTTCATTAGAATATTGCCCCTTGAGGGTGGGAGCTAGGTATTGTGGCATCAGCCTAAAGTGATGGTGGAGGCTGTTTGCCTGATGGAGCAATACCTGGCAGTAGAACCTTCCAGAAGGCCTACGGCAGAGGAGACCCAGACACCATGAGACCTTCCCCAAAGGCAGGCAGCCAGAGAAGGCGAGGTACATGGAAAGAGCCAACTGAAGTCATGCCCATAGCCAGGGTGAAGGATCCTCAGTCTAGGGGACCAGGGCCTCCACTGGTCTCAGATGGGCTCAAGACTGACCATACATGGAATGCAATGACTCCCAAATCTGGATGGCTGATCCCCAGGCCTGAGCTGCCCAGCCTGAAAAACTGAGAGTCTTGATTATGGTGCCTGGCACTAAGGGCATGACCTTGGTGGATTTGGGGTGTGCCCAAACAATTACTAGAAAGTCTCTACTCTCAGAACCTAGGGAGCTATTGGATGTGGTGAACATCCAGTGCATTTGTAAAACCTTACTTCCAGGCCCAGGTACTGCTGTCAGTGGAAGGGTGCATGAAGATGTGCTTGGTAGGCCTGGTAGCCTCTTTGACTTGTCCTGTTATCCTAGGCTGAGATTGGGAAGGCTTTGAGGCACTCTTAAGGGGCTGCTGTGTCCTGGGACAATCCCAAAGAAGGGCCCTCCAGGTCCATGGAGACCTTGGAGGAAGCACAGCCACAGATGGAGGAGGTGACCTGTCTGGTACAAGGATTGGATCTCCTAGCCATGGCACCCCAGTTTGTGACTGAGCAAAAAGCAGATGAAACAGCTACGCTCTACAATGAGGGAGTGGTGGTCAATTGAGAGGTGGTCAACCCATCAAAAACCATGTTTTTTCCCCACTTTGAATTACAGGGGTAGAAGTTCTGTTAGATAGAAAAAAGACGTCATGACTGGGGAAACAGGACCCAGCTGCTGGTTTCAAAACCCTACTGGCAGGACATCATGCACCTTGCATACTCTGTCTCTTGTTAGCAAGGAGACATTCCCAGATGCTTTTGGTGAGCCATGGAGACTTGTGTGCTCTCCTGCTCCCTTTGATCCTCATTGGGATTACCTTCCTTTGGGCTTGGAGGATCGTCTCCTTAAGGAGCGACCACTCTCCTTGGACACCTGGCTCCCCTCCCCTCCGGGACCTCAGCACTTCACCAACTATCCTCCTTAGCTTATTGAAGTTTGCCCTCCTAAAATCTGCAGCGTATAACTCAAGGGTGGGCCAAATACTGCCCACCAGGCCATTCTATTCAGCCCATGGGGCCTCTAAAAAAATTAGAAAATTAATATTTATCTGCTCCTGGTTTCCTGTCAAAGATGTCAGGAGCCAATGGCAGTAGGACTCAGGGGAAGCCAGGGCAGTAGGACTCAGGGGAAGCCAGCAGTAGGACTCAGTAACCCAGCAGCAAGGCCCATCTGACCCTGCCCTCCCATTCCCTTCCCCACCCCCAAACAGAAATCTGTGCCTAGCAGAGGTTTCTGGCCTAGGACCCTGGGGCTTTTCCCACCTCCATCTGCTTGAGAAGGAAACTCAGATAAGAATGTGGGGGCAGGTGTGGAGGCAGGGGAGGACAGCGGGTAATCACCCCAGTCCTCAGAGCTGGGCCATGCTGGACCAGCTCTTGCTGAGTCCTGCAGTCATGACCATGCAGCTGGGAACCACATGGTGCTGGAGCGACAAGCAGCAGGCAGAAAAGCAGGGAAATGGCAGCTACAGGTTGGGGGAGTAACAGCAAGCAGGTGCACAGGAGTGTAGCAACAGCTATATGGCAGCACAGGGCCTGTGCCAGTGTCCCAGGGCCAGCACTGGTGAGGCCCAGAGCAAGGTGGAAGAAACATAGGACCCCTGCCCCCTTTCCAGCACAGCTGGTTCTAGACCCTGTGCTTCTGCTGCCTCACTCTGGCCCCCACTGGCGCTAGCCCCAGGACACCAGCAAGGGACCCATGCTCCCACTCAGCTGTCACTGCGCTCCCATATGCCCACGTGCTGCCACTCCCCCATACCTGTAGCTGCCATTTCCCTGCTTTCCTGCTCACTGCTGGATGGTCCAGCACTACATGGCTCCCAACTGCATCACCAGACCATGGGAGCACGGGGCCTGTGCCAGTACCCCAGAGCCAGGACTGGGAGGGTGTGTGTGTGTGCATGTGTGTGTGAAGGGAGGGAGGAACAGTGTGTGCGGGGAGTTGCAGGGAGGGAGGGGCAGAGTGTGTGGGTGTGTGGGTGTGTGGGTATGTTTGTAGGGTGTCCCATATGCACATCCCACCATACACATGCACCCACACCCCCTCACACTCTCATACATGCAGACCTCTACACCCACACCCCCTCACACACACCCACATGCTCCCTCACCGTACACCCATCCCCCCACAAAACCACCACACCCCCATACCCTCCCCTACACCTCACAAACCCACGCACCTATAGTCTTCCACAAACCTATACCCATCCCCATGCCCCCCAATATTTAAGAGTAAGACTTCATTTTAAGCTATTTTAATCACCTCTATGTACACTACACAAACAAAAGTAAATCAGGATCAAAATATTTTTTTAAATCAAATTAATGAATGTTGTAGATGTTTGCTTTTTAGAATATAATTTGATATTTTCTGGTTCTGAGATCACAAAACCCCTTGCTGAAAGGAGTACTACTAGGGCAAGGGGAGAGACTTCTGGTGGCAAAGGTCAGGGGTTAGGAGGCGGGACTTCCAGTCACAAGATGGTGACCAGGGGGCAGTGCTACTCATGAGGCCCTCAACAGCTTGCCAAAATTCAGAAAGCGGCACTCCACCCAAAATAATTGCCCACCCCTGATATAACTAATGCTAATTGGCTACCTGTGTTTAGTATTCTCAGCAGTTGAAGCCAAGAACTTTGGTATTTGAATTTACCACTCATTGTGAAGTGGAGTCACTCCTAGGTAAGCTTTAGGCAACACAGTGCAGGCAGGGTGGTGTGTGTAAACATGAGCAGTTTGTCTCACGCATCGTTTTCTGTGGTTGGGAACTTCACTATTCTAGGCTGCCAATTTATTACTTTAGCTAAGTGCTATATTCACTCAACATTTTAATAATATATATTACTTGCAAAAAAAAGACTCCACAGTACATTAAACCCCATATCACTAAATTTAATAACATTGCTACTGGCATGTTTCGGAGTTTAAATAAACATGAATCACTACATTAAAATTACTGTAATAATTTTGGTGAGAAATGGTTATGTATTGCAAACTCTGAGGCTTTTAAAGAAAAAGACCCATGCAGTGTGAGTGGGTGTTTCTGGGGTTTCACATCATCACATTACTGAGTATGAGCCACAATATAAAGACTCACTTGTGCCAAAAGTTAAAACAAAAATGGCCCATGGAATCATACACATGCTAAATGATTTGCCTGATGCCACCAAATGATTTGTTTAAAAGTTGAAGTCTGTATACTGAATATGGATCAGTGCCCATTGCCTGATGGCACTGAAAGAAGAGGTCACTTTGATGTCATTGAACTCTGGAAAGTGTAAAAGTACGTTCTATCACTTAGCAGTTCATAACACCTTTTCCAGGATGATGAAAACTACATGACAGCTCCTCAGGGGTGAAGATTACCCCTGCTTCCTACTTAACAGCTGTAGTGGTGAGAATTCTACCTGCCCAGAACTAGTTGTTCCTTTTGAGGACTGCTGTAACAGTGTATCCCAACTATGGAAACCTTAAAACGTAACAGGAGATCATAACTCCCATTTAGAAAAGGTGAGTACATTTGTAGGCCTCTTCCTTGCAACGTGCTTGAAACCATGACAGTGGTAAACTCGCTCCAAAGGCAGAAACTTTATCCCTGGCTTTCTCTAAAGTTCATGGCTTGTTCTTCATCTCCTCTATGACTGCCAAGAGCTACACATCTCTTGATCTTACAGAAGACCTCAGGTCCATCAATGGCTTTGAGAGCTGGGTGCCTTTAGGATTATACCATCTCCCTCCTTCTGCCATACAGCCATTGCAAACTGGTGGCTTAAGAGCAGTAGAGGCAGCAAGGGTCAGACTGGACTCAGCATGAAATGGGGAGCAGGTAAATAGTCCCATTTCTGACAGTGACTCACCTTGTGATTTAGCCAAGCCATTTCACTTTTCTGCTTGTTTTAATCATAGAGAAGTAGGGCTGAAAGGGACGTCCATAGATTATCTAATCCAACCTTCTGCCTGAGGTAGGATTGTCCTTACCCAAACCATCCCATTAAAATCCATTATCTAACCTCTTAGTAAAAATGCAGTCCAACCTGATACAACATCAGAACTAATAAATGGCAGCATTCTGTTTTGACCAGCCTTTCAATGTTTCAATGGAATAACGTTCCATTTTGAATTTTTTATTTATTTGAAACAGCTGTTCTATTCCATTCCGTCAAAACAGTTTTGCCATTTCGCACCAGTTTCAACATTTTGTCCATAGGATATAATGGGGAAGGATGAAACCGCCTATAACTTTGTCATTTCTGGCCTGATTTGGATGAAACTTGCAGAAATGGTAACTCCTTCAGAGGGCATACAGTCTGCCAAAATTCAAGGAGATAGTTGTAAGGGAGTTGGGGAAACTGCACCCCAAAATCTTGAAAGCAAAACTTGTGTCACATGTATGTGTTAAGCCACAGTGAGGTCAAAACTGGAGGCGTGCTAGCTCCTGCTGAGGCCACAAAGCCGTCCAAGTTTCACAGAGATAGGTGCAGGGGGTTCAAGGAAACTGTACCCCAAATTCTTGAAAGCAAAACTCAAGTCACATGTATGTGTTAAGCCACAGTGGGGTCAAAATTGCAGACCTGCTAGTCCCTGCTGAGGCCACAAAGCCTGCCAAGTTTCAAGGAGACAGGTGCAGAGCTTTGGGGGAAACTGCACCTCAAGCTGCAGACAAGCAAAACTTATGACATGGGCGACACTGTGTATTAAAGCACAGGAGGGTGAAACCTGCAGGCCTGCTGGCCCCTGCTGAGGCCACAAAGCCTGCCAGCTGTCAAGGAGATAGGTGCAAGGGTTTTGGGTTCTGGAGCCCTGCACCCCTAGCAGCTGAAAGGCAAAATTCATGTCACAGGTGCTTGCAGGACTGTGTCTGTCTTGGGTCACAGAGGGGTGAAAACTGCAGGCCTGCTAGGCTCTGCTACAGCCACAAAGCCTGCCAGCTGTTAAGGAGATAGGTGCAGAGGTTCTGGGGCCCTGCACCCCTAGCTGCTGACAGGCAAAACTCATGACATGGGTGCTTGTGCAACTGTTGCCTCTCAACAGGCAGCAGGACTGAAGATCCCCCATCACTTGCCACCACAAACCTAGGGGTAATAATTGAGCGCAGTATGAACATAAGCCCACAGTGCGATGCTGTAGTCAGCAGGGCCAACAATACCCTGGCATATATCAATTGATCCCTGTGTTCCCTGAACCCTCTAGCTCCCTATGACCATATGGTCAGAATGCTGCCTCATTCATACATAAGAAATGACATACTGGGTCAGGCCAAAGGTCCCTCTCAGCCCCATGTCCTGTTTCCAGAAGAGTCATGTAGCAGATGCCTTGGAAGACTATAAGAAGCAAGGCCTGTGTAAAGTGACCCATTCCCAGTCAGACCCTCTGAGTCACCAACAAGTATAGGTTTATGGCTGTACCGAGCCAGGGGTGACATTCCCAACTGCTGAATTTAATTACCCCGGTTGAACATCTATTTGTCAAAATTTCCATTCATTTGTCTAATCTCTTTTTGAACCTGTTTATATTATTGACCTCCACCATGTCCCGTGGCCATGAGTTCTATATGTTCATTATGTGCTATGTAAGAAAGCATTCCTTTTTTTGTTTTAACTCACTACCTCATGATTTTATCTGATGCCCCCCGTTCTTGTATAATAAGGCATAGTAAATAATAGTTCCCTATTCCCTTTTCCCATGCTACTTATGATTTTATAGAACTCTTTCATATCCCCTTTTCCAAGAAGCATTCCAGTGATTTGTTTCTCCTCATATGAAAGCTGTTCAGTACCACTGCTCACCTCTGTAGCCCTTCTCTGTACCTTTTCTTGTTCTTCTATACCCTTTCTAAAGTGGGGTGACCAGAAATATACAATGTAATTGAGATGTAGGCAGGCCATGGATTTACATAGTGTTTAATGTTGTTTTCTGTTCTGCTGTCAAGTACTGTTCCAATAATTCCTAACATTCTAGTTGCCCTTTTGCCTACCACTGCAGACTGAGTTGATGTTTCTTGAGAACTCTACATAATGACTCTAAGATAGCCCCCCTGGGCACATCTATATGAGACACTACGTTGCTGTAGTGATGAGCTATGGTGACATATTTCATTGCTACAGCAATGTAGTATAGGTGGGCACTAACCATGATGCTGCCATTACTGCTCAGTAGGGTCAGAAATGACCCGTGCATCTCTGGAACTGCACAGTACCAACTGCACAGTGGGTCACACATGTAGATGCATCCCCTCAGTGGTAACAGTTAATTCCGAAGCCATTGTTATAAATACAATAGTTGCGGGGGGCGTTCCTCTATGTGCACTACTTTTCTTTATTGAATTTCATCTGTCATTTTCATTCAGGTTTCTGAGATCTTTCTGTTGTACTTCTCACTCATCTTTGCATTTAACTGCCTGAAATAATTTTGTATCTGGAAACTTGTCTCCTTCACTGTTTGCTCCATTTTCCAAATGACTTGTGAATGGGTTAAACATCACAGATTCCTACAGAGATCCCTGGGGGATTACCATTCATTTTCCTCTATGGTGAAAATTGACCACTAAGCCTTGTTTGTTTCTTGTCTTTTTACCAGTTTTTTACTCATGAGGAGACCTCTCCTCTCATCCCAGCATAGCTAAGATTATTTAAGAATCTTTGGGAAAGAATCTTGTTAAAAGATTTTTGAAAATCTGGGTATACTGTAGCGACTGGGTCTCCTTTGTCCACATGCTCAGGGACACCCTCAAACAACTCCAGCAACTGATAATACATAATTTCCCTTCACAAAAGGTGTGTTGACTCTTCCATGTGATTATCAATTCAATTTCTTATTAGCGATTGTGCCAATTTTCTGGGAATGGCAGTACACTCAGTACTGTCTCTTTCTCTAAGCATGCAATCAGACTGGACTTAGGCCAATTCCACCTTCCAGGGATGATCAGTCTTGCAGCATAATGCTTGTACTTGGACACAATCCTTCTTCTCCTGACTTGTGGACCATAATGAAGCCTAGTTATGCTTGATGACAATGACTGAGCCAAGTTGATGGAGTGTTTTGAAGTAGGTTGGCCTACTGGGTCATGAAAAAGCAGAAATAGTATTGTTGTCCTGCTTCAGGCACTACCTCATTATGAATCAACCCTGCATACCCAGCCCCAAGCAGACAAAACCCAACAAAACAAGACACAACACTGGGTTTCATATAATCAAACTGATCAATAAATGTATCACATTTTCTTTGCTTTCCTTCTTATATCTAGCTTAAAGAGAAAAGCTGTCAAACTCCAGCTTGTGGGTGAATGTTTCAGGCTCAAAGTTTAACCTAAGATGTGCCTATAATAATGGAAGCTCTCCTGGTCAGGCTGCAACTCTCTCCTTCCTTATTAGGCTCTCCCCCTTCCTGTTCCACCTGTACTCTCCCTCAACACTGTACTTCCATTTCCTGTCCCCCAACACCCATCAGTTACCTACCCCCATGGCTTTCATCCCTTTTCTCCTGTCTTTTGCTTCTCACACTCTTTCTCTCTGGTACCCTTTTCCTGTGCTTCCCTTTCTCCTACTATCCCATATATACCTGCTCCTCCTGTGTCTTTCTTTGTCTCTGCCATTCCTTCATCTTCCAAATATATATATATATCTGGACTTTAAAAAAGCCTTTGATCTCCTCATGGAAAAATTGGCCAACTGTGGCCTCAGCTACACCACAGTCCAATGGCTAGGAAATTGGCTCCAAGGCTGGACCCAGACAGTAGTAGTCAATGGAAGTGAATCACTATGGTTCTTCATGACCAGTGGTTTCCCCCAAAGCTCTGATCTTGGACTGCTTCTCTTTAACATCTTTATCAACGATGTGGGCATTGGTGTCAGAAGCGCACTGGCCAAGTTTGACGATGACACTAAACTTTGGGGCATAGTGTCCACACCTGAGGACAGGCTAGTGATCCAGGCTGCCTTGGATAAGCTTACTAAGTGGGCGGATATAAACCTGATGACATTCAATACCGAAAAATGCAAGGTATTCCACCTTGGGGGAAAAAAAAACCCGCAGCAAGCTTATAGGCTCAGCAGTGCTACGCTCGCTAGCACCATGGCTGAAACAGACTTGGGGGTCATGATCGACCACTAGATGAACATGAGCCACCAATGTGATGTTGCATCTGGTAAAGAAAACAAACTCTGGCTTGCATCCATTGATGCTTCTCAAATAAATCTCAGGATGTCATCCTTCCGCTGTACTCAGCCTTGGTGAGGCCGCAGCTGGAGTACTGCATCCAATTCTGGGCTCTACAATTCAAGAAGGATGTTGAGAAGCTTGAAAGAGTACAGAGGAGAGCCACATGCATGATAAGAGGGCAAGAAAATAAGCGTTATGATGAGAGGCTGAGAGCCATGGGATTTTTCATCCTGGAAAAGCATAACCTCAGGGGAGAACTGGTGGCTGCCTATAAATACATAAGGGGTGTACATGAAGATCTGGGGGAACACCTGCTCACCAGAGCACCCTAAGGGATAACAAGGACCAATGGTCATTAACTCCTTCATGACCGTTTTAGGCTAGACATAAGGAAAAACTCCTTTACTGTCTGAACCCCAAGGCCTGGAATAGACTCCCCACAGAAGAGGTGCAAGCACCTACTCTGGACTCATTCAAGAAACATTTGGATGCTTATCTTGCTGGGATCCTTTGACCCTAGCTGACTTCCTGCCCCTGGGGCAGGCGGCTGGACTTGATCTCTCGAGGTCCCTTCCTACCCTAATGTCTATGAATCTATGAAATCTCCTCCTCCAACCTACATTCCCCCAAACCTTCCATGTTTTTCTTTGTATTGAAGCAATTTAGAGATGGTATAGAGCAAGGGTTGGCAAACTTTTTGGGCAGAATGCCAAAAACACCCACAACCTCGATTTGTAAGATGTTGGCATGCCAGGGCTAGACAGCGGGAGAGCTGCAAGGGGCTCAATCCTTCTTGTGGCAGCACAGCTCTGGACCCTTCCCCACTGTCCACCCTGAGGTGCACATGCCAAGCCAAATGCCTCCATGTGCCACACTCTGTGGCACCTGTGCAGGAAATTCCCTACCCTGGTATAGAGCTAGTAAGGATTCCTTTATTCAAATATTATCTAACCCACTAACCATATCCTGCTGTTGGCTACAATCTGATGTTCCCTGGACCTCTGGTCTCACCTCTCTGGAGCCCTCTCTTCCCAGATGAGGGATGTATTCAAATGTGTCCATACGTCATCTCCTTATATCACAATGGCACTATGTGTCCTCTCACTCTGTGTTCTGCTCCTTCTATCACCTTGGTTACTAAGAGGTTTTCCCCCATGTTTGTCACATGCAGCCTTTCACTATCAATTTCAGCTTTTCCGTTTTCTCTGGTGACTCAGAGCTACCATTTCATCCAAAGAAAACCTGGTTTCCACTTCATTAGATGCAATGGGACAGCATGTCCATCTTTACCAAAGCCACCCATCCTTTTTCTGTCAAAAACTATGAGGAATTTATAGTAGTGTTAGAATGATGTGGTGGCCATAGTGGTCCAGGAATTATGTGATAGACAAGGATTTCTAAGGCTGATATCATATTTTGGACAAATGGCATAGTTGGGATAGAGTTAGACAGGCTTTGAATGCAAGACATTCTTCATCAGGTCATTATTCTTCATCAGGTAATTACAGACATTTTGGTCAAGGGCTTCAGACTTAGTGACAGTAATGGGAAAAATTATAGCTATTTGGGACAAGGACAGAACTTTGTTAATTTGAAAGTTGAAATCAAGAAAGTATGGGAGAAATGCTAAGAACTATGATACTCATGGCAGAATCATGAATTATGGTAACGCTGCATGTGCTTTCTCTTGTTCCCAGTTTGTTTCATGTCCATCCAGTCCCCTCCTCAGCCCCAATGGATGCTCACCTCTTACCCTATATCTGCTCACTTTTGTTTTTATCTTTCCTGGTTTCTCCACCCAGATCCTAGGTCATAATGAAGGGTAAATTGATGAAAGTAAAAACTGAGACTTAGGAAATCAGACAAATCTTCCAGGTGGTGAGAGTTCTGTCAGGCTCTGCAAACAGCAGAGTTACAGACTCATTTAAGGCGTGGTACATGACACTGGACAAAACACTAGAGAAAGCGCTATTAGAACAACTTCTCAGATCAGAGTGTGTAAAATGACCTCAGAGGTCTTTTTGTTTCTAATTACTACAATATTTCTAATTTCTAAACAAATGACCATGCTGTTCTTTCTGCAGATAATATTGGCATTTAAATCTCCCTCAGTTGATGTTAGAGTTAATCCTAGTGGAGAACTGAAGCAGTTTGTGTCTCTCATAGTTAATGATTAAGGTTTTGAGACTCATTAAAACAGCCATGAATTACTTTACATAGGCTCACACTTGAAACCCTTAAAAGACTAGGCACTCTTAAAAAATCATCCAAGTTCTGCAGAAATTAATGAACTGGAAACTTCTGGAAGAGCCTGTCCATGTGCATTTTGCATCCTGCATCTAGTCCCAAGTGCCTTGGGCCTTTGTTTCTCCACAGCATCTTCTCCTGCAGTGAATTTTCCATTTCCTGAGGATCAGAGTGCTAATTCTGTTATCTATCCTGACCAGACTGCAACCCACATAAGGACTTATTCCTCTAGGAATGTTCAGTTGGATACATATTCATCCTTATTTCCTTCTCTAAATTGCTACAGAATGGCAGGTACTCTCCCCCCACCCCCCTAACCCCCCAGCTGTGGATGGTTTCTTTTGGTAAAGGGTGATACGATCCCTATGTTAAACTCAGTGTCTTTTTAGAATTAATAGTGATTCATTAATGGAAATTATGTCATTGTTTTTGTTTTTTATTGCATTTTTATTTACATTTGGTGTTATATGAATATTGGCAGGATGGAGAGAAATTCACAATTCAAGTTCAGTACTTTGATCCATGTGAAAAGAATAGCACAGAACAGGGACAGTCTAACTGACATATTTCCAGTTATTAAATAATGGGCTAATTTTCAAATATTTTAGTCCAGATCATAAAAAAGGATTGATAACAATGTTCTGATGAGGGCCGTGGATAAAGAGCCCTAAAAAACAACATGCATGTGAAACTGGAAATATGGGATAGGGGATAGAGTGGGGAGAGAAGAAAAGTATATGACAAATCCTTGTGAGGAGCCCCAGACAGCTTTTGTCTGCACTGAAATGGTTTTATGGGATTTTCTACAGAAAAAGGAAGGGGAAAAAAGTTTGAGTTCAAAAGATCAAGTTGCATTTTCATTGATCTCAGACTTGTAAGAGCTGCTCCATCAATCACAGTTGCTTAAAAATTCCTATTAATGGCCTCAAGTGCTGGGGCTTCCCATATGGTTTGTCTTTGTAACATTTGGACATCTCTCTGGAAGAAGTGTGGGAATGTCAGTGTCAGAGCCAGATTCCACACATTTATTCTTACTTCCCTTTTAATGATGTAGAGAAAATGTTATCATGGGAGGTTGAAAGCATGTGAGTTCACTAAGGAAGAGTTTGGATCACTTGTGAAAAAAAGATGATAATAAGGACAAAAGAATGAAGAAGGGCATAGGACATATTCTGCAGGAAAACCAGGAGAAGTTCTGCTGTATTTCCTACATCAACCTGTCCACCCAAGGGAGAGTAAGATGAAACTATCTTCAAGTAAGGGTGCTATGTGATAGAGGAATGTAAGGATAGACATCACAACTTAGAGATGCTCCCTAACTAAGGAGACTGAGGCAGCTAGTAAGTGGGGGATGGGTCCTCAGTTAAGTAGCTAGCTAGTTAGAGAGAGAGAAAAGAAGGGTTTGCAGAGGTTGCCTACTGCTCCACAATTAAAGTTTGTTGATCAGTCTTCTCATTCATGTATGCCTGGGTTTATTGAATCCAGTGATCACTACAGGAACAGGAATGAACATCTGCATGTTCAGAAAGAACAAATGAGGACAGGAACAGCAGAGGCAGAAAGGGAGTGTAAAAAACAAATTTCCCTTACACTGAAACATATGATATAAACCCATAACAGGCAGAAATAACATCTTGAAGCCTGTTCTTGTAAGGAACAAGAGAACCAGCAGTGTGTTGGTGACTTAACCTCCTCTGAATAATGCTTTTAAAGCTGTATTCCTAACCAATAGTAAAGTCATGCCAGCTTGTGGCTGATCTGTGTTAAGAGGATGCATGTCGTTTAGTGTAGTGTAGGGATCTGGCTTCCTACTGTTACTTAGTCCTCACACACAGCAAAATGAGTGAGAGCTTTATCTGTGTCAGGGCCATAAGACCTAGCACATTAGTGTACATATTACTATGTACTGAGGATCACCAATGTGCTTTTATCCACACCACTCTTAGAGGAGATGTGGATCCACATTTCACTACTCAAACCCGTAAATTTTATGGACCAAAGCTTCCCTAACTAGCACTAAATGTCACCTTCCCACACACAACCCAGCATATATCATACTGAACTTTGCAGGATAGAACACTAAACCAAGATATTGTTTGAATAAAATGTAGCAATCAGCACCCACTTACTCATATGGATTTCTTAGTTCAGGATCAAACTGGGGGGAAAAAGTTCAGATGCATATGATATGAAGATTCATACTATCAGCTTGAGAAATCTTGGAGTCCTGTTCAGGTTACTAGTGGAATGCCGCACAAAACAGCTATGATAATTTATCTAGCACTATGGATTGAGTATAATACATGTAACTGAGATGTGCTCTCATAAAACATAGAGTGGTATTTCTAAGTATCCAAATTATTGTACTAGCCACAAAATTAACTGGAGTTTTGTATGTAAAACATGGGAAACGGTTATTCTGCTTTAGTTAGCACTGGTGAGTCCTCAGCTGGAATGCTGTGTCTGGTTTCATACACCACATTTAAAGAAAGATAAGGACAAACTGGAGAATATCCCAAGAATGATGAGTTGCTTAGAAAGCATGGCCTCTGTGGAAAGGTTAAAGAATAGAGTTAGTTTAATCTAGAAAAAAGAAGAGAGGAACCAATAAAGAAACTCCAGGATTACAGAAGGAAACCTTGATGGGTTCCATGGTTTTATGGTATACAGATCATGCCAGATAAGAATTTCTCTCTCTCTCCCCCACTCTGACAGTAATATCACAATAAACCTGCTCTATCAGCTTTCCAACTGCCTTGCAGACAGCTTGTGGAATGTCCCTGCCAAAAGAAAGGTGGTGCACACAGCAACTGTATGCAGGGGAGGATCCAAAGGGGGTGCAGTAGTGTAGATGCACCCCACTTTTGAATTGGACCACACCATGGGAGCCTCTAAGGACTTTTCAAAGTTCCAAAAGCAGGTGAAAATACTCTCTCCCTTCCTTTTCTAGCTCAAATACATGCCCTCTCCCTTTCTTTTCCCCTTATCGCTCCTCCTTTCCCTCCCCCACCTACCTTTCCCCACTATTTGGAGGGCAGAGAAGCACCAGAGCTAGTCCTGCCTGCTGCACAGGGGCTGAGTTCAGCTGGGGATGGAGAAAATGGCAGCAGGGATGGATGGGGATTCTCCTTCCCTGTGTGGGGGGGAATTCTCCATGAACTCTCCCTTCCATGCAAACATGGAGAATGTAGCAGAGGCAAGCAGAGGACTGGGGGTGGGGAAGAAGAAGGGAAGGGGCCACATCTGAGCAGGAAGGGATAGGGAGGGGGCATTTTTATTTGCTTTAGGACTTTAAAAACTCCCCAGGGGCTCCTGCAGTGTGATCTCCCCACACTGGTGGGGCAGAGGATATAGCCACCTGTAACAGGGAACCCTAGCCCTGTTACTAGAAAGCAGGCCCACCCCTTTATGGCCCAAACCTTCTGGGCCCAGAGTACTGGTGCAGAAAGGGTTAATAGCTGGGCTGGGCCAGCTAGTCAGCTGGCCAGAAGGGGCAAGACTATAAGAACCCAGGGCAGAACAGCAGTAGGGGGGCAGCAGCTGAAGGGGAAGGAGTCCATCCCAGAGCTCCATGGAGAGGCCTGGTGAGAGGTCCAAAAGTTGGAAGAAGGGACTATGGAAGCCCTGAGAGACAGCAGCCACCCCAGAAGCCAACAGAGGGGAGCTGAAGCATGAACCCAACGTAAATGTAAGATGGCATGATTACATGTTTGTTTTTATTGAGGGCAGTTATTGTGCACAGCTGGGACTGTCCAGATTTCTTTTGGTTATTGAGGGCTGGTGGGTTAGGCGGGGCTATTAGGGGACAGAGGAGGCCTCATTTTTGGGACCCACTACAGAGTGGCAGCCCCAGCACCAGTGAGGGTACAGTTTTTGGTGGGGAACAGACCCCAACACCAGTAAGGAGGCAGCTTTTGGGGGACACAAAGCCCAATACTTGATCTTAAGAAGGCCAGGGAGGCCTAGTGCACTGGAGCACAGTTGTATCTTGTTTTTGTTTATTTTCTTCCTTTAGATTGACAGGAGCAGGTTCAGGGTTACACCCTGGCTTGAACCTGCAGCCCTCTCATGGTGAGTCTAGCTCATGTGCCTCTGGGCCAGAGGGCACTAGGCTGTAGAGAGGAGCAGGTAAGGGGGCCATGAGCCTCCAGGCACTGGAAGGAAAAAAAGCTAGAGCCTCGGAGTCAAACCCTGTTTAGTGGGTTTGGACGGGGAGGCCTAGCCAGAGAAAACAGGGGTCTGGCCATAACAGGAGAGACCCCAACATACCCAAAATAATAAGCAGTCTCCCGCTTGCATAAACAAAATTTTCCATCAAGACGTGGCAAGCGAGATTAGGGCGGGAAATTCCAAAGCAGGCTCCAAGGGTGCCCCACGTAAGGCGCAGATAACCAGAAGGATGTCACCAGGGAGGGCGACACCACCCTAGTAGTGGGGATTGCTGCTGTCTGGATCTCGATCTGTCTCTGGCTGCACAAAAAGGTAATTTATATTGAAGATGGAGCTGAGAACAACTATCCATCAGTACTTAGAAGTATATAATCTGCAAGTACTTGGATCCTAGCACAACAGACTAGTGTCTGCTCAGAGTGAGACATGAGGCAGTGACAATGGGGTAATAATGACTGCATGCTCCCCTTCTACTTTTATTGTAAGGCATGGAAAGTGCTTAATAAAGTGCCAGAAAGTGGCAGAAGGAACACTAGGACACAGGACAGCAAAGTTCTGAGCCCTCCTCTTAGGTCATGTATATT
>NW_017728943.1:9853983-9865577 GCF_001723895.1 Crocodylus porosus | reverse complement strand
AGTGTCGAAGGCCTTCCGAAAGTCCAGGAAGACTATGTCCACTGCTACCCCTGCATCTAATGATTTGGTGATCTGATCATAGAAGGCCACCAGGTTGGTCTGACAGGACCTGCCTCTAATGAACCCATGTTGGTTGCCCCTAAGTATGACCTCCCCTGCTGGCCCCTCATGGATATGTGCCAGAATAATTTTCTCAATAAGTGATTGAATGGTTCTCATATTTCCATATGAAAATTTTTTAGTTTCCTAGATTTTTATGAAAAAAAATGAAAATTGTTATAGGCAAGCAAAGGTGAAAAAAGGTTGCACACAATTTCATTGTGGGTTTTTTTCTGGCCTAGTGTCCACAGCTCTATTTTGTGGTCTTTGGACATGTGTAGACTAAATAAAATTTCCTATTTACATCCATGTAACTGCATTTGTGTTTGCACGACCCAGGATTTCCCACTGCTTTAAAGTCCATTAAGTGCCTTAAACTAACACTACTTGGAGATTTTTTAGTTTGCGTTGCTTTCCAGTTCAACTGTCGATGTTTTTTGTTTGTGCAAATAGCCAGAGACTCCAAAGACTTGTAATTAATCCCCTTCGCCATGAGGGGCTGCTGCGTTCCAGCCTCTAGCCAGTAGGTGGTGCTGTGTGTTCTTTTTTACCCTCTTTCACTCCTCACCCCTTCCTTCTCTGCAGTCAGGTCAGGATGCTTTGTTGACTTGACCAATTATTCTCATTTTATTCTTATTTTATTTTAAAAGGTGGAAAAGAATGGGGGGAGAGCAATAATATCATTTTCTACCCCCTCTTAATTGTTGTCCCCCCACTACCTGTTTTCTATGTTCTCCCCCCTGCCCATGTACCCACCTGTCCTCCAGCCACCCCCCACACTGCCTTCCACCTGCTGTGACCCCTGCACCCGCTGTCATCTGCCAATACAGTGGCCATGGCTCCTGACAGCAGCGGTAGCGTCAGCATAATGGTAAGTTTTCTGCAAGCAGTTTGAGAGAGTGCTGAGAGGAGAGTGATGAGTGGTTACATGACTTCCTTCAATATTGCAACCTGAACTTCATCACATTCCATTTCAGAGCCATGAGTCCAAGGGCAACAGGATGCTGCCTGCTAGACCCAACACCCAGGGTATGCAGCGTCCTAGGTGATATTTAGGTAATATGTTTCACCAACCTTGTGTGTGTGTGTGTGTGTGTGTGTGTGTGTGTGAGAGAGAGAGAGAGAGAGAGAGAGAGAGAGAGAGAGAGAAAGTGTGTCTATGTGGGGGGGTGTAGCAAAACTCCAGTTTTTTGACCGTGTGCCAAGCTCCCCTGTTCCTCCTCCTCCTTTTTCCTCCCTCCTCATGGAAAACTTTAGTGGGCAGAACTCACTGGAGACAAGCCCACAGACCAGTGGAGAGTCACAGTCACTATCAGGATACTGAAAAAAAACTTCTTCTTTTTTTAATATTGTATGTGTATGAATTTGTATATGAAAGATGTGTCATGTTTTCTTTGACATAATTGGGGGTTTTTTGGAGACCATACCCTGCTCAGTGGTGGGGATGCTGTGCCTGGGAAGGTTTTAGTCATGGCATTACTGGAAAGACTTGCAAAGAGTTGCAGGGTTGACTTGTTAAGTAGGGTGAGGTCCAGCAAGATATGTCTTGTAAGAAAAAAAAACTAAACAGTCCCACTTACGGCCTTTAGTATGTCTTTAAAGACAATTTAGTGAGTCTTTAAAATGCATTATAATGCACATGACATGGTCGCCATGGGGGTTTGGAGTTAACACCTGCTGCCACCGCTCTAAAACAGCTTCTTTTTGTCTTTGCAGGCAGGCTGTACTGTTGTGGGAAGTGAAATGCAAAAATGATTTTTTTTTTCCAACACTTTCTTTGCAATGCAATGTTTGCATTACAAAATCCTGCATGCAGCACCTTTTGGAGCTGGGTTCTCTGGGAGACCGCCTCTCCCTGCCCCACCGCCCTCTCCTCCCCTTCTGCTTCAACCTGCCCTCCCCCTGGAGAGAGCTCATCACTTTGTTCAGGATTGCTTTGTCCTCCCATGCCATATCTCTCCTCTCAGCCTTCTCAAAGGACAGGGAGAAGTTGAGGGAGATGAGGAGCAGCACTCCCAAGGCAGCCCAAGGTAATCTCTTCAGCTACCTCCAGAATTCTCCAGATTAAAGTGTATTCAGAAAGAACTTACTTTCATCCAAATTCAAGAAAATTGAAATACCTCTTTCTTCTACACTAAGTATTGGCATGTCCTCATCAGATTCATCCTAGCTAAGCAGGGAGCTGCTAAGTAGCCAAAGCCATGGTTGCAAAAAGCACTATGCCCAGGGTTTTTTTCTTTCCCCACATTTCCTCTCCCCCTCACAGCCTTCAGCATTTGAGGTCTACATGGTCCCCCTAAATCCCATGCTCAATAACTAATATGGGCCAGTGCTTTCCTTCAGATCAGCACTCAACAACAGTCCACAGAGGGTAGTTGGGGTTTCAAGTATCTACCAACTGCTGCATTGGAAGGGTAGTCAGTTCAAGTGTGCAGGCAGATGTTTGCAGGGGAAAACAGAGCCGGAGTCAGGTTTGCACCTGCAGAGAAGGAGCCAAGAAAAGTCTGGAGATTGAAGAGAGTGTATCTGTTCATGTCTGGACAATTCCTCTTGAGGGTGATGTGAGGAGGGTGCTTTGTCCATGTAATAACTGCTCATTGCTTCACAGATAAAGCATTGTGTAAACATTGCAATAGCTGGCCTGCTTACACTTAGGCCTGGACACATCCTTTTTTTTCATGCTCACCTAAGTAATCTTTTTGGACATCTACAGTGCATTTTTGGTACTTGCGCATCCAGAGGTAGTCTGTCTCTGGATGCACAGCAACCCACATGTGGCTGACTATGTATATATCCAGACTGTATGCATCAAATGGCTATCCCCAGAAATATTATTGAGGTGCCTGGAGGGCAGGCCAAACAATCTGAAATACAGGCCCTGTTTGTGTCCAACCTGCAAAGTAAAGCAAAGCAACCACACTCACTGCCCCCCTCCACAGTAAAGCTAAAAGAATAGAGACTTGGTTTTTTACTCAACAAGGCTGTTGGTAGTCAACGTTGAATACATTTTTTTACACTACAGCCACTGCCAGCAAATGCAAGACAGTAGAATAAAGCACCAATTCACAATATGCTCCCATGTCCTTTTAGTAATCCCTTGATATGATATGGATTGATGGAGGGCTGCATGATGGGAGGGCAGGAGGTTGGGAGGGAGGCAGGCAGGCAGTTAGCCAGCCATCCTGGTTACTGGCCCTTCCTGGTTACTGATGACCATGTGACTTCTATGAAGTCATGACATTACTAGAAATTTGCAGGGTAGACTGTTATCAAATGGAGGGAGGTCAGTGCAGTACATGGCCAGTAACCAGTGGAAGGCAAGAAGACTATATGAAGTGGGCCTGGAGAACTTGTGCAAATTGAGCTGTTGCTCAGGCCAAGGTGCCTCACCTTCTGCCACTGCAGTGGTCCTGAGAAGGGTGAGAAAAGGGCTGTGTTTTCCGCACCCAGCAAGAAGCTTTCCCCCAGCAATGATTCCAAAGTTCAAAGGGTCCAACAGACTGGTGTAAGGCACAGGACAAGTGCTGATGTTCATGCCAAAGCCAGTGAAGAAGCCTCAGCTTCTGGACAAGAAGCAGGCAGTTTTATAAGGGTGCAATGGAGAGTGGTCAGGTCAGGATGTGTCTGCTTGGTTGCTGAGGTGTAAGGCAGAAGACAAGTGGGCTGAAAAGCCTACTACCCAGAATGTGGAGGTCTTGGCCAGCAACCAAAAAGAAGGCTTTGTGGCCCACAACAATGACAAAGTTCCAAGGGTGCAAAACTGTGTGAAGAAGCCTCAGCTTCTGGGTGAGAAGTGGGCAGGTTTTTTACAAGGGTGCAACAGAGAGAGGTCAGGTCAGGATTCATCTGCTTTAAGCTCAGGAGCACAGCTTACTTTGTTGTCAGCAATGATTGAAAAGTTATGAGGCTACAAGGGAGAGGTAGGTGTAGAGGTGGGCAAGTAAACTGAAGAGCCCACAGGCCTGGGCCTGCTACCCAGATCCCAGAAGGGAATTTACCGGAGATCTTGGCCAGCAACCAAGAAGAAACCCTGGTACAGGTTTACTAGGTTTCAGACCTGAGACAAGCACTTCTTGCAGGGCAGAAAATTCAGAAAAAATGACTGCCACCAGGGAGGTGGGGTGGGGGGAAATACAGTCCTTTTATGATTGTGTGTGTGCATGTGTGTAAGATTTTTTCATTATTTGATGTTTTGATTATTTGGTTGATTATTTAAACAACCATGCAGGAGCAGGCATGAGAGAGGGAAGCAGGGCCTTTGCCAAACCTTAGCTTTAAGGTTTTGAAAAAACTAAAATCTCAAATCCTCATAGACTACTGTAGCAAAAATTATTTTTAAAGGTACACATGATACAGTAGTCTATGAGTATTTTAGAAAATGTAGAGAATTCCTTCTGTGCAGGAAATTCAGAGAAACTGACTGATTGATTATTAGATTGATGGTGTATGTGTCTGTGTGTGTGTATGTGTTTGAAAGAGCCACCAGGCAGCAGTCATTTTCTGAGACATGGCCAGTAACCATGAAGGAGATGCTAGGGAGGGAGTATGCCAGAGCACCACCCTGGCTGCTAAGAGCCCGAGCCATGGGACAAGAGGGAGCTAGAGGTCTTGGCCAGCAACCAAGAAGAAACCCTACGCATTTGGGGCCAGCAGCAATCCTCTAGTTCCAATTCCATAATACACTGATTAGCCAACAGGCCACCAACCAGGAGAAGGGCAAGAATAACATGAAATGGATCTACAGAATTTGTGCAATTCTAACCATACTCAAGCTGATGCTCCAGCCAAAGCCTGTGAAAAAAGCCTCCATAATTCAAATATTACACAAAGAGGAAATCTCAACAGTATTTGTAATCAGCAACCGGGAGGAAGAAGTAAAACAAGTTCAGGAACCAGGAGGTGGGTGTGAAGAGGCATTGGCTGGGAGTGGAATGCTTGCTGCGGGAAATGAGAGTGAACATGGCAAGAAGCAGCGAAAGGACAGCACCACTTCCAGAGAAGCTGCTCCTTTAAGATAGAACAAATGCTGGGAAGGGAGGGGTGTGACACCGAATGAAAAACCGAAAGTAAAAAGAAATTAAGGTCACTGGAGGAGAGAGACCCCTGAACCTTGACAGAGGGAAATGACTTGACCAGGTCTTGTTAAGCCTGGAATCAATAGAAAAGAAGGTTCATCTTCAAAAAAAAAAAAAAAAGCTGGCGGGGGGAGGCTCCAAACAGTGAAGGAACATCAGCTGAGGCAGTGGTGAGAAAAGAAAAGTATCTACCTTACAGGTCAAAACAAAAATTGTGTTTCTCATTTCCTTTGTTGTGTTTGAACATATGGTAGAGTCAATTGGACTCTAGATGATTTCATGGGTGAGAGAGCCAAGGGATATATATATTGTTTCATTGTTTAGTTCCACTGTTAAGTTTCAATTAACCTAAACTGGATATTATGGGAGAGTGGAGCGAGCCAGCCGAAGATTTCTGAAGTAAAAAATGAAGATGTATCTGAACAGCATACAATAACCACAGTCTGCCTAACTGATAAAGTTCAATAACAATTTTTTTTAAAGTGATTAACCTAAATAAGATTGTGATTCAATCAATGACTTAAAATTTTGGGTATCGTCTAGAACAGATTCAAGAGAGGTTGTGGCCCAGTAAATCCCCATGTAGATTGCAGGTGTCTGACTGTGGTAGAAAAGAAGTAATACTTCCCAACTAATAACATCAAGAATAAATGAGACGTGGCAAGCGAGAGTCAGAATATACTACAGGGACCCAAACACAGGCAATCATAGGAAAAGGGGCTAGAGCTCGAACATAAGCAGAACCACCACAGTGGACATTTCCTTCACCACCCCCCTTCCACTCAGTATCTGTTTTCTCATGGTAAGGAATCAAACTGTAATTTTATATTTAACAGAAGTATATAGAACATACATTGGCCACATATATAAGGTGGAATTGAACCGTTACAATCATGAATCCTGAAGGAAGTGTTGTCATACTCATTTTCTCTTTCTTTCTTCCTTTCCCTTTCTGCCTCTTGTCATATCAGCAGGGATGGATCAGCCTGTGGCTAGCAGTACAAAGGAATGTAAAAACCAGAGGGAGGGAGGTTTAAAAGAGCATAGGAATTTGTACCCCTAAAATTCCACCAGACTCATTTACAATAAATTTGGACTAAATAATACATACCCCCCAACCAGAGCTGACCCATGTTATGCCACTGGTGCAGGGCCTTGGACAAATTGAACACACCCTCCTGATGCAGAGCCAATCCTGCATGCCACGGTGGTGCCAGCAGGGAAGGGGATTTGATGAGCATCAGATGCAAGGCCAACGGCAATGCTGAGGAGTCGCCCGGTATGCTCTGCCCATCTCTGAGGGGACCCCAAAGCACTGTGCCTGGGGCAGTTGCTTGTATTTGCAGCCCCCTAGGGATGACCCTCAGGGCACAGACAAGTGTCAGGTGTCACTTACCAAAGGTGGCGTATATCACATTGCCATGTCCACTTTCAAGTTGCACATTGCACAGGTATCAAATAGCACTCAGAGCTTCACTGTACCCCACTTGATCATCCTGCAGCCTTCCGGAACCCTGCATTCACATTGTTATGCCCCCCAGGGGCAAGTCTTGTTACTGGGATGAGTCCTTCTCTGTGCTGTCATCCCTCAACAGCCTCAAACCTCCCCTGTCGATACAGTGAATACACAACCCGACCTCTGCTTCCTTAATGTATAATGCTTGAGTGGGGCAACCCCCTCCCTCCAGCAGCCTCATTTTGGTGTGGGGAAAAAAACAGAGAGTCTGGCACCGGGCTGGAAAAGAGCACAAAAAGAAGGCATAAAAGTTTGCAAAGTCCCTGGGTTTGTTTGCAAGCAAAGTAGGTCAAGGAAGGCTTGTGAAGCATGAGCCAAAAAAGAGCAGGAAGACAATGTGGCCCTGAGTTTGCAAAGTGGCTGATGGCTTTCCAAAAAGCAAGCTGCGCTGGCTGCTGGGCAGGGGGGGGTGACACATCCAGGTATCCCCCCTATTTACTGTGTAAAACATAGTATTACAGCAGTTACTTGGGCTTCTTTGCCTTCACCCCACCATGACCCTGAACTACCCCTGTCTCCCTGAAATGCAGTGGCACCCTCCTGGCCCTGCTGGCAGTTGTACAGCCCTTCTGTGACCCCACTGAGTTAAGAGGAACAGGCTTGGCTTTAATTCTCGGCTTGTCTTGCACAGAGGTAAAATGAGTGGATTGACTTTTCCCTTTTAAGTTTTGTACCTGTTAGGGTGACAATAATTTGCATTATTAGGGAGGACTGGATTTGCAGCTGAATACAAGACATGACCTGTGGCCTAGCAGAGCTGCTGACCACAAGGCAGAATGATAGCTAAGCCAGCCATTTGCTTATGCTAAGTAACCATTTTAACGTGTCAGCCATTTTCTGAGGGAAAAGCAGCAAGTGAATCTGTGTGAGTCTGTGTGCAGTGAACCAGCTACAGTGAGGAAGGAGATAAGATAAAGGGGCCCAAAAAAGTTAGAAGATGATACAACCTGAAACAGAAAAATAGATTAGAATGTGGAAAACAACACATAATTGGTAACAGAATCCAAGATGAACACATGCAAAAAGGTGAATGGTGATTGGTGAAGAAGCCTCCAGAAGGTTCTAGGTTTTGGTCAAAGTCTGCCCATTGACCAAAGAAAAGAAGTCAAGGTCTTAGACATGTGCTTATAGCAAGAAGTCATGTAAATGAATGAAATGCATAGGCAATTCCATGCTAATGAAGCAAATAGTAAACAGAGGCGGAGCTTGAGAGGGGAGGAGAAATGGGTGGAACATAGGAGGGGTGAGGGTAGAATAAATGTTAATAAACATGAACCAAAGTGTATAAATGTGGAAAAAACTATTGTTCATTGCTGCTCCCCATATTCTGTCAGTGTGGGAGCTCGCCTGAAGCTGTCTCCATTCTGAATAAAGCTGTTGTGAGCAATGTGTACTGGTGTTTGCTCCCTGCTCTTCTTTGGCTAATGAGTAACAGGATCCATGGGTAATTGGACAGTCGTCTCCTTAGTTGTTGGGCACCGCATGAAGTCAGGGTCTAACAGTACCCATTTACTTAGGTAGCTCTGCACACTGAAAAGCATCCTTGAAAGTGTCACGTGAACTCTGTAATTCAGCACAGGACTCCTTGACCACGTCTTTCAAATTCTTCATGGTGTCTCACACTTGCTCGAGGATGGCATCCTCCTCATGCAGGGACTCATGGAGTTTGGCCCACCAGGCATCTTTGCATTGCATTCTGATTACTGAGGGCACCACCAAACCCTCAAGTGAGATTTCACAGGACCATATCTGCTTGCTGTGAAAATCTCTTCAGCGCTCTGCTGAAGTGCAAGCAGGCTGCCATTCCCAGTGGCCACGGGTCACAGTGGCTGATAAACAAAGAAAAAAATGGTTGCCTTCCCCATAAGAGGAGGAAAGTACACATCTCCACTCCCACCATGCAGTGCACAAAATGCCAGCAGGCAAGGAAACAGACTCCGCAATACTGGGGCACCACTCATCCTGCTCAAAACTTATGAGTTCTCACTGCTCTGGGAACAGGTCCATGATCGCCACTGCTAGCTGCAAAAAATTAAAGCAAGTAAGTACCTGTTGAACCCAGCCTGCACGGCCACTGAAAGAACATGGCTACCCACCTAAAGTAACACATGAATCCCAGGAGTTGCCTGGCAGTTGCATGAGGCACATTGGAAGAGACTTACCAAGTCCAGCATGTTCTTGGGTCTTGGTAAGGATGATGCATCAGCCGCATGGTTTTCTTTCTGACCCTCCACTTCATCATCTGTGCTATTCCATGGAATAGAGGGGCTAAGTAGCACTAACTGTAAGGTGACCAATGGTTCTTCCTGGCACTCATGGTCATCAGGGAACAGGGAGCAGTCTCCAAACAGCTGAGACATACTCATGGTTTCACCATGAGGAGGGGCTGCTGCTGCCACCTCCATCTCTACCTCAACCCTAGTGCTGAGGGTCTCCAAACCTGGATTGTCATCTGCATCCTTGGAGAGAATGATGGACAGCTTGTCACAGAAGCGGGTAATTGTGCGACCTGCCCCAGAAGAGAGTTCGCATCTTTGGCTTTGTAAAACACTGATCTCAGGGGCTTGATCTTGCACCAGACCTGGGTCCAGTCATGAGTGTGCCTTTGTGCTTGCATGCCTTTTTCAATCTCAACATAAAAAGGCTTATTCCTTCTACTTTTCATCCTGTTTATGATCCTTTGCTCTGACCAAATATCAATTAAGTCCTCCTCCAGTTTTTCCCAGGTTCAGCCTGTGTTGGAGGTATCAGCCTCCTGGGGCATCAGCTCCATGCTGCTGGCCTTGGCTTTCTGAGACATGGTGAAGCAGTTCATGGTCAACAGCACAAGTGATTTGTGGAAGCGGCTGGCAAATTTGGGGGGGGGGACCATTATACTCAGACGGTGCTTGCATGAGGGTTTGGGAAAATTCCAAGGATTGTGAAGTAATTACCTGTAAGTAACAAAACACCCAAAAGTGATGAAGCACCCAGCAAAAAAGACCTGGTGATGGTGTAAATAAGGCCATTGTACTTTGGGATGGCTGCTCAATGGCCCAGAATGTTGCAAAACTTGATACCTACCTGCCTGCTTGTGCCAAATAATTTTATTACAGAAGCACAGCCTGATTTCCCTTAAAGTGGTAAATGTTTTGAGTAGCTAGGAGAGGAGTCAGCAAAACATTTTTTGTTTGTAAGCTTGATTACATCAGGACACCTGTGGTTGCAAAACTCAGGATAAAAGGATGTGCAAAAGTCCCAATGCCCAGGGATGCTGGGGTGAAGTGTTGAAAAAGCAGCTACACCAAGCTCCAGACTAACCACACATTCCCTGCCCCCTGCTTGTTGCAGATGGGTGAAAGGCTGTTGCTGATGGAGAGAAGCAAAATGGAGAATAAGGATGAAATACATGACATGATGGAGAACATGGAGCAGGAGGAGGACATGAAGGAGGACATAGGGGAGGAGGAGAAGTACTGTTTCTGCAAATACTGTTTACCTGAGGATTGCTGCGGAAATGCTTGGGAAGGATAGAAACTGTGCTACAGTGTTCAGTGGCAAGTTGTGGTCCTGCTTTAACATCAATGACAATAATAAGAACAGGTACTCAGGGGGCTTGGAATACACACAGCAAAGTGAACAAGTGGAATTTGACCAGGATCTGTTGAGCAACCTGAAGAGGAGGACCAGAATCCATACAGTGTGGGCCCGTGAGAGCAGCTCAGAGTGGTGGGAGTGAATTATGCTGACCACTTGGAATGAGCAGCAGTAGCTGGAGATATTGCGAATGAAAAGGAAGACATTCTATTATATCATCTCAATGCTGGGGCCACACATAACGAGGTAGGCCACTGTTTTGTATTTCACCTCAGTTAGAGTGCCGTAAGCACAAAGTTTAACACCCAGCCCCTCCCACCAGCTTAGAAAAGGCACGAAAACAGTTTTCCAGTCTGACGTCAGGAGGAGCAGGGGGGAGGAGCGGGAGAAAGTCTTTAAAAGCTTTGCTGAGCCCACGCCACGGCAGAAGCCATTTTGGGACCAGCAGATCAGTCCCTTCTACCACGATCTGGCCAACCGTCTCAGCGCTTCTCCGCCACCGACTGTCCCTGGCATACCCCTTTCCCTGCGCACCGACCTGATTTGCGATCCGATCCGAGTAGTACAGAGAGAGTAAAGAGAGAAAGAGCTGTTGATTTGTTTCGTAAACAAACACCTTTAATCAAGCTGCCGTACCTACGCACCTCATTCATCGGAGTGTAAATAAACAAATAAAAGTTACTGATTGTCAATTTACAAGCTCGTTCCCTGTTCTGCAACCGGGAGGCTCCATGATCAACAAACAGAGGGAAAAACCCCTCCCTCCCTTCAAGGCAAAAGGAATCTTCTCCTCACTGTGCCTCAGGTCCTGACCCTGCAGGGCACAACAGACACAAACATGCATTGGGCCATCTCACCAGACAAGAGGGTTGCAATGGCCATCATGAAACTGGCCAGCGCATCCAGCTTCCATTCCATTGCCACCCAGTTTGCAACTTGTGAGGTATACCAGCTGCTTAAGGAGATCACTGCAAAGAAATGTATTGACTTGTAGAATCCACAGCAAGTCATAGATGGCTTTAATGAGAAGGTGTTCCTAAACTGCATGGGGGCTTTAGACAGCACTCGCATCCCAGTGCTGTGCCCTGCAGGGAGAAGAAAGGATATGCCTCTGTGATCCTGTAAACTGTGGTGGACCACCAGGGCTGGTACATGAACATTTTAGATAAGAGGGGTGGGGGTGTAGCTCTCTATGTTAAGGAAAGTTACATGTCCCTATAAGCTGATATTGGTGACCAGGGTGGACTACTGGAGACCCTCTGGGTTAAAATCCTTAAGGAACACAGCACAGGGGACACAACGGTGGGAGTCTACTACAGACCTCCCAC
>NW_017728943.1:9825071-9853972 GCF_001723895.1 Crocodylus porosus | reverse complement strand
ATTGGATGCTTATCTTGCTGGGATCCTATGACCCCAGCTGACTTCCTGCCCTTTGGGCAGGGGGCTGGGCTCGATGATCTTTTGAGGTCCCTTCCAGCCCTAATGTCTATGAAATCTATGAAATCTATGAAATTTTTACCAGCTGGACTAGCAGCGCGTATGATGCATGCATGTTCAGAAACTCCCCTCTGCCTGCCCTCATGGAGAAAGGACACTATGCACCCAGCATGGAAGAGACAGTGATCTACGGGGTCACTGTTCCCCTGGTTATATTAGTGGATGTTACCTACCCCCTAAAGCCCTGGCTCATGAAGCCTTGTGGAGGGAGCATTACCGACCCACAGAAGCTGGCTTTCAACTACCACCTCAGCAGTTGCAGGATGGTCCTGGAATGGGTGTTCAGCTGACTGAAAGGACAATGGAGGGCACTTATGTGCTGGCTCAGTGTTGTTGAAGAAAATATAACGGCCTTTATTGTGACAGCATGCATGCTGCACAATAGGCTGGTTAAGCAGCCCTTGTGCATGACTGTCCGGAAGGATATATTGCTGACAACAACCCCTAGAAGTGCTTTGTTCTAAAATTAATTCATTTTTTTACACTTTAAATCTGTGTCTGTCTACAGGGGCATGCAGTGTTGCGGACATGGGGAGGAAGGGAGGACAGTTAGGGGAAGGGGGAAGAAATCTGGACTGGGCTAGGGGTTTGTTGCTTCCAGACTGTGAGTGGTTTGGGCGAGGGGGGCATCACACACCGTCTCCGACGTGAATGAGGCCTGGCGGGGGGGGAAGCAAAATAGCAAGCCACATTTTGAAAAACATTCCAAAAACATGTATAAAACAATTCACGAGACACCTCCAAAAGCTGTATGTGGCACTATACAAACAGATTGACGACATACCGGGGCAGGCAATAGGAGGGTTCCAATGGGAGCCCCCATTGGAAACTGTACAAAGATCGGTGAGCTTGGACATGCTGGGAAATGTAGTCCAGAAAAATTTTAAAAAAAAAAGCCAGAAGAGCTTACCACCTACAACATCAACAGCAATCATCAATCAACTGGGTGGCAACAAACATCCACCCAGCTTCCCACCCACCTGCTACTCTTATGATATCATAGCCCCACCTGCTACTCTTATGATATAGCAGTTATTAAGCAGCTATAGTTAATGAAAAAAAACCCCTGTATATTCATAACATAGTGGGGTGGGAAGGGAAAGGAACAGGACAGGAGGACTCACGTGGTATGTCTGTGGGATTGGGATGGGGTCTTTGGGATAGCATACTGATGGAGAGACCAGACCAGACAAGCACTTCTGATTATTGTTCTAAACAGAAAGAAAGGATAAGTCTTTTAAAGCATTTGAAACTCACAAGAGAGACCAGAAATAAAGTCCAAAGTATGAAAGTGTGATAACTAGTAAAGTAACTAGGGTAGGGCAAGCAGGGCACTTTAGCTGCCCGCCCCCAATCCCTCCCTGTTCTGGGAGCCTTTCCTGTGGCAAATGCAGCCCTGTACTGCCTAACCATACAAGCTGGGCAGCTCTGTGCTCCATATTGTATGGGGCTGCCCTGAGGCTGCTGCACCTTACAGACAGGCTTCCTGCACACTAGCTGCAGCAGTCTCGTGGCATGGGCTTTCCAGGGGCTGTCCCTGGGACCCTGTTCTCTGCCACCTGTTCCAGATACTTTACTGGGCATGGAGCTGCACCTCCCATTGCAAAGTCCCATAAAGGGATGCCACTTAGCTCAACCCCCTAGTGCATTATGGGACACAGGGTTTCCTGACTTTTATGGCTGAACACTGCAGGAAAGGCTCTTGGGGAGGCAGGGACAGTCTGGTTCCCTCTGCTAAACCTGCTCCTCAGCTGCATCACCACAACTACATGCTAGTACAACTGAAGGAACTGCTACCTGAATGCAGAGAGAGCTGGGGAAAGTAAGAATCTTTGCCTCATGTTGTCCCACTCTCCAGTGTTTGACACACTGCCCAGGGCACTGCAGGAGCTAACTGCTTCTGCTGTCTATGGCTCTTTCTGATTCTCTAATGGTTAGTAGCACCTTGGTTGCTATGTTTCAGAAGCAGCACATGTTAATAGAACAGCTCTTTGGTCTATGCCAGCTTCTGCCTTGACAGTTGGAAAGGGAGACCCTGGGGCAGCTGGTACTAATGTGAAGTGTTGCTGATACTGTCTGAAAAAGTAATGAATTTGGTGCCACTAGTTACACATCTGACTTGTAAAGTAGGCACCATGTGAAATATACAGCCAAGACTTCCCCACATTGGCAGCTTCTGTCATCACATCAATTCCCAAGTTCATTAAAATGTTAAAACATGAATTAAAGAAACATCATTCATAAAACACTGAAATAACAGACCATGAATGCCTTCATTGTCTTTCACCTGCTATTATGAAACTGACACAGTAGGTTAGGCAGCAGGCCAGGTGCTGTGGGGTTCAACAATAACCTGCCACTAACCCACTGAGTGTCTGTAGCTCAAACATTTTATCCTTGTGTAACAGGGTCATCTGTCCCCTTAAGAAGGAGTGGCTAGCCCTGTTAAGGGCATTCAGCTGTGGGCCTTCTAATAATGAGGCAGTGTTCCTCTGGGAATTTAACACTGAAGAGGAAAGAGCTAAGGGAGAAGACTGTGAAGGGACAATCTGAAAGGAAGAAGGAAGTGGTCACTGCTTCCTACAAGAGGAGGCCTGACTGCTGCACTGGGAGCCAGAGAGCCCATCCTCAAGTGCCTGGGCCAGAGTAGAAAGACATTTTTGTTGGCTTATTCTTTGATTTGTGTGTTAAGTACTATGCTGAGCATGATGATAAAGATCTTTCCACTGTCACCTCACAATCAAACATGGAAGCTGAAATTCTAATGAAAAGGTCCCCACTATAAAATAGGAACTGAGTGAAGGTATGAAGAGGCTTTGTGCTGTGGTATGAAAGGCTTTCTTCAAAGAGAAGGGTTTAAATATTCTGTTGGAAAGTAGGTTTTTCTGCTTTGGACTGGAAGACAAGCCTTTCTAAAACAGGACTTTCAGTAGTTGCATACCCAGGAGTGGGAGAAAGGGCACCCATCCTGGTGCCAAATTAGGGGAGACACCAGAATCCCTCCCCCTCCCTCTGCATATAGTCCATGGCCTGGCAGCATTCCCATACTGGGAACTCAAAAACAGTCCTTGGCAGAAGCTATTTCTATGGTTTTGAAAACAATATCTGGGGCAAGCAAGCATGTAGTAGCAGTGGCAACAGTGCAGCTGAGGACTATATAGGAGTTCCTGGCATGGGTAAGACTTCTACTCCCCTGCCCCACTCTCTACTCTCTTGTAGGGTTTGCACTTGGCATCAACTCTGCTTGCTATGCCTCTGACTTTCAGAACTAATATTTAGGAGGTCCCATCTAGAGTAGAATATGTATGGAAGGCCTAGGCCTGGTGGTGTTAAGAAACATGCAGAGGAAGAAAGGAGCTTAAGACCATGGGACCAGGAGAGGAGTCTGCAGGAACAGGTCCTCATGCTTTTACCTGAATATGCTATGTTCACAGCTCAGGCTTATCGGGTGACAAACTGGTCCATTTTTCAAAGTATCCTCTGCATGTAGCCCAGAACTTGTATTCTTTTAGTTCTGTACTGAAAAGTTTGTCTGAGGAGAAGGGCCACAATATAGTTTTATGGGATTAAACTACAACTGTCAATAATGCTTTCCTTATTATTATTGCTGTGATAAATAAAAAGAAGGAAGGCAGAAAAGTGAAGAGTGAAGCCAGGGAGCTCTGGAAATGGAAACGGATGGATGGATACTTTGGGACTATTGCAGGCAATCCTAGTTCATTGAGCTTTTCTGGGCCACTGTTTCACTAGCCTGGGAGATGCATTGGAATATTAATTGATTTCATAGACGTTATGGCTGGAAGGGACCTCAAAAATCATCAAGTCTAGCCCCTGCCCCAGGGGCAGGAAGTCAGTTAGGATCAAAGAATCCCAGCAAGATAAGAATCCAGACATTTCTTGAATGAGTCCAGAGTAGGTGCCTGCACCACTTCTAGAGGGAGTCTATTCCAGGTCTTGGGGCTCGGACAGTAAAGAAATGTTTTTCTTATGTCTAGCCTAAAATGGTCTTGGAGGAGTTTATGACCATTGGTCCTTGTTTTACCTTGGGGCACTCTGGTGAACAGACAGTCCCCCAGATCAAGATGCACACCCCTTATGTACTTATAAGCAGCCACAGGTCCCCCCTGAGCCTGCTCTTTTCCAGGATGAAGAGTCCCATGGCTCTCAGTTTCTCTTCATAAGGCCTATTCTCTTACCCTCTGATCGTGCTCATGGCTCTCCTCTGGTCACTGTCAAGCTTCTCAACATCCTTCTTGAATTGTGGAGCCCAGAATTGGATGTATTATCCCAGCTGCAGCCTCACCAAGGCTGAGTACAGTGGGAAGATGACATCCTGAAATTTACTTGAGAAGCATCTATGGATGCAAGCCAGAGTTCTCAGATGTGGACACTATGCCCCAAAGTTTAGCGTCATCAGCAAACTTAGCCAGTGTGCTTCTGACACCAGTGTTCACTTTGCTGATAAAGACGTTAAAGAGAACCAGTCTAAGGACAGAGCCTTGGGGGACACCACTGGTCATGTAGCACCATAATGATTTGCTACCATCGACTACTACTCTCTAGGTCTGACCTCAGAGCCAATTTCCCAGCTGCCAATTTTCCGAGGCCGCAGTTGGTCAATTTTTCCATGAGGAGGTCATGGGATACCAGATCAAAGGCTTTTTTAAAGTCCAGGTATATGACATCAGTCTCATCTCCCTTGTCCAGGTGATATGTCACCTGGTCATAGAAGGAGATGAGATTGGTCAGGCAATACCTACCTGTGACAAACCTGTGCTGGCTGTCCCTCAGGATGTTGCCCTCAGCCAGCTTACCAAGAATGGTCTCTTTGATAATTTTCTCCAGAATTCAGAAATCATTTTTTAAAATCTCATTATGCTTCAGCTGTTAGAGCTGTGGGAATTATGGATGAAAGTGGCAGAGGACTGAATTAAAGAACCCCCTTGGCACAATTGTGACATCAGTTGAAGAGAGAAAAAACAGGTATTATGGCTAAGTAAACCCAGAAAAGTTCTTGGTTTTGGATTCAAGCGCAACTGAATCTCAACTATTGTGAGGAATTGAAAACTCACAAATTTCCTTGTAAGAAAAGCTTTCTGGTCAGGAATTGTGGGGTTTACACTTGTTAAATCAGAATCCCACTGCACATTTTCTGTGTTTCAACCTCATCTGTTCTCATGAAACCAGAATCATTGTTGTTCTCATGGGGTAACTAGTTACCTCACCCTCATGAACAAACTGGAACCAGTGACAACAGTATAAATGTACCAAAAACTATTTATTAAACATACTGATGGTTTGAAAGAGTATTTATGATCATTTGAACCTACAATATTATTTATCTAGAACTCTGAACAAAATTTAAACTTTTTTTAGAGTTTCAAAACATGAATGAACAATTTACTAAGTCTGTAGTTCACACTGTTTTAAAACTAACAATTACTTCCAAAAACATTTCCTTACTGTTTTAACTAAATATTGCATTCCTCACAAAGCAGCATTGATATACTGTGGTGCACACAAGCAAATCATTTACAATCTTCACATCATTTCTGGATTTTCCTGTCATCTGTCCTTGGACAAAAAAGCACAATGTCCACTCATGCTTGCAGAAGGTTCTACTGGGGTGTGTTGTGGCAATTTGTAATTTAAGGTAGTCATGCCAGACTTGACAGATTTAGACAGATTATGTGTATCCATCATTCTATGTTTTCAACTGTTCTCCAATCTCCTGCAAAAAAAAGCTTAGTCTTCTTAAATGTGATGTTTGCTTTCACTTTGCGCTGTGGCCTAGCCAAATGATGAAGCTGGCAATGGCAGCCAGATCCAGCATATTTAAAAATAGTGTCATTGGTCATAAAGACTAAGTGGTCAAGGTTATCCACTCCACCCTTGTTTTTATTGTAGTCATGGATGATGTCTGGCTTTCTTTGCTCTTCACCCACTGACAGGTCATGGTGCATGCTAGACAGCAACAGCACAACTTTGGACTTATTTGAAACATAGGAAACTAGGGTGAGTTCTCTATCAAAAGCAAAAAATGGATTAAAAACTTTCCCTTCTTCAATTTGCTTGCATTTTGGGGGGGATGTTGGCCTTAATTTTCCAAATTGTACTCACATAGCACAAGTCTTGCTGTAGCAGTATTTCTGCCAGGTCAGTACTTGTAAAGAAATTGTTACCCACAATATTCCTTCTCATCTTGTACCAGGGATGAACCAGTTTTTCAATCACCTGGGTATGAAGATTACCTTGGTGTGAAGGAGAAAGAGTAAACAAAATCCCCAAGGTGTCTTACATGCTGGGCATGGGAGGTCAGAAGAAGAAAAGCAGCCTGCAGCAACAGACAGCAAAAGTGAAAGCAAGCAACACTTACAGCATGGGGGGCCAGCGGGGCTGCAGCTGGAGACTGGAAGGGAAGAGAAGCAATCACCACACTTCTGAAGCAGCATCTCACTCTGGATTGGAGGAGGGAGGCTGCTCAGAGAGGGGCAGAGTGGGGTCTATTCCCTGCGAGCCACAGAGACAGGAGCAGCTAAGTGTCCTGGCAGGCGAATGTTGAGAAACCTGCTGGAGAAATGCTGCAAGTGTAACCCGGAGAAGGGGAGGCCTGTACACACAAGGTTTCTGGAAATCCCTGGAGCAGAGTGACAGCTGAGGATCCAGGAGAGAGGCCAGAAGAATTGCTGTTTTCAGGTTAGAGCCTTGTTGCATGTGGGAGAGATCCCATTGGGACTGTGAATGTTCATGAGTAAGCTTGGGCAGGCCTGTGCAGAGCAGTGACTGGATTAACTGGGTTTTTTTGCTGTGATTGGGACATGAGAGCCTGACCCCAAGTGAAAGAGACATGGACTGAATCTGGCAAAGAGACTGAGTGCAGTCTGGTTTTGCTTTCTTTTTTTTGGATATTTGAGTGCAGGCCAAGGCCAGCCCTGGAAGGGTGTATGCCTAACTAAAGCTGAGGTGGACCAATAGACCAACAGGCAGCATTAAGATCTGGCTTCAGAGAATGAGTGCCATCTGGAGAAGCTAGGTCGTGGTACAGGGGAGGTTTGGAGCCCCACAGAAAAAAACAGGGATTGAGACCAGGCAGGATCACCTTGGGCATTGCCTCCTAGCAATACAATATCATTAAAGTTGTGGCAGGTGAGAAACATAAGACCAACTTCCTGGCAGACCAGGTGATCTGAAGCCAAGGTCCACCCTGTCACTATCTGTAGGAAAACAAGCTCAGGGCAGGGGCAGCAAGCCCTACAACACCTATAGTCATCACACTTGGCATGGAGCTTCTGGTTGCTTGCCCAGGTAGATGTCTCCAGACAGGGGGAATGAGGTTGCTGCATCACAGCACCACCACATTTTCAAGCCATATTTGGCAGGCTTGCTGAGCATATACTCTCTCAAGGGACAGTGACCCCTGAATGCAATGAGCTGCTCATCAACCATCAGGTGTATTTCTGGAATATACCATTTCTTGAGCTGCTCCACAAATTGTGTCAAAATATCTCTGAAGGCAGCAAGCTTGTCCACAGCTCTCCTTTCCTCACATGTCAGTTTGCTATCAAATCTCAGGTACTTGGTGATTTGATGGAATCGTTTTCAACTCATGGTGGCACAGAAGCAAGGGCACCCAGAACTCCATTGCTCCCAGAACTCCTCCAATGTCTTGTGACCACCATAGTATAGACTACTCAGCAGTAGGAGGCTAATGTAGGCTTTCAGCTCTGTTTCATCCAGCTTTTTACACTCCTTTCTATTTTCAGATGGCTATCATTCTACTCCCTGATTCTTCTTTCTGCCTCTTTCTTTGTTTCTTTTATGATAGCAGTCATGATATCTTGTGGGAGAAACAGGTGGAACATTTCCACCACTGTGTCTTTATTACTTTCTCTTGTTGGCCCAGCATTTTCATGGACTATGTCCTTGGCTGTTCTCTGATGACATATTAGCTGTGGACATTTTCCCCACACTCTGCCATTCCTTCCTTTAAATGTGTCATCATCCACAATGTTTTCTGGGGGTGGTGGCAATGGTTCTACTCCACATCCTGTTGCAGCTCTCCTCAGTCTTCCACAGTGACCCCGAGCTGGTCCTCTTCCCTTTCCCACTGGAAGTGTCGGCATCACTTCTGCTCGTGGCACTAACTCCTCATTTGAGCTGGATGAAGCTTCCATATTCACATGGTATTCTTGCTCAGAACAATCTCCCATGCCTGGAACAAAGTCAGCATCCTCACTGCTTTGAGATAAGATTTCATCAGTGGATGTGTTTCTGTCATCCCTGGTTACCTGTGCAAAACAGGCTTCAGCACTAAGTATGTGGGGCCTCCTCATCCTGGACTGTAGAAAAAAAAATTGATTACTGCTGAATACATATAAATAACAATCAAAGACAAGCCTGTCCACCTATGCTGTCACAGAAGCAATTCCAGCCTGTCCAATGGCAGCACAGGTTGCAGCACCCTCTCCTCCTGGGCACAGAAGCCAGAAACCAGCATCCATCCTTTGCAGGCAAGCCAAAAGTGAGTGGATGCTGTTTGGAAACCACACATGCAAGTGCTTATTGAGAGCAGGTAAAAGTGGTGTGCGGGGTGTCAAGCCCTTACCATTGAAGGGGACTCCATAGTGTATTCTGCATTGCAGTATGATGTTGTTCTATTTCTTCTCTGGTGTCCCTTTGCTCCTTGTCCTCACTTCCATCAAAGGCACGGCAAACTAGCTTGTATGTTATGAAAGAGGCAGGTGAGGCAGAGTTTTCCCATGAGAAAAGAGACCAAGGGTGGATTTGGGTGTGACAAAGGGTTTGGGGTTTTTTTTGGCAAAGGGCAGGGTGTTTTGATGACCTTGCAGCCTGCAAACAAAGTGGTTAGCAAAAGGGATTACCACATCTTCTGCAAAAGCAGAGTGGAGAATGGCCATCCATTAGCTACCATGGATACCTGAAGTGGACATAAATGAGGTGAGAATGAATTATGACCTTTCAGATGCATCCACTCCAAGTAGACAAACAGGTCATTTATATAGAAAATTCCTGTCATACAGAAATTGCATTGGAGTAACAAGTTATCCAGATGCGTTAACATGGGCTTGGGGTAAATTGTTACCCCACATGGAAAAACACATTTGCACCTGGGATAGTATGTTACCCTTGGCAGTTTTTCATCTTCTGGGAGCAAACTATTCATGTAAGTTTGCTGTTCTTTGGGAATATAGTGCACTGCAGTGCCAGTAACAATGTCCTAAAAAAATTAATTTTTAGAATTAATCAATTTCAAGATACTGCACAAAGTATGTGTCTGGGGTAGGAAATTACCCCATAGGAACATATGAAGGTTAAATGTCTCAAAGCAATTCAGAGTCTATTCTACACCCTAGTGTACACATACCTGCAGGACATTTTTTTTCCAAATATTTGCCATATATTTTTCTTTCCTTGTTTTATTGCCTTTCTACAGTTCTTTCTATGCTACAAAACCTTTTTGAAAATGAATATCCACAGTATATGCTGGTCAAAGATCAAACTGATTTGGGAATGACCCCTGACATGTAGACTAAAAGGTGGTTTAATGTAATACTAAGCAATAATGTGCAACAGTAAAGAGATGCATAAATGTGAGTTGTTCATAGAGCTATGTTGCTTATTTATGTTCCATCACCATCAAGACTGATGGTTTTCTCTGCATAGCTATTCCATTCCTTTACTAACAAGACAATTATCGTACTAATTACTAAATGAAGTATAGCTGGTAGGACCGTTTTTATCTTTTCATTTCAAAAACAATTTATACATTTTATCTGTACAGTTCTGAATCTTCCCAAATTCTCTGTGACTTTTTAAGAAATCCAGAGTTCAGAAAACTTACTGGCTAATTCTTTAGTACAGGCCTTTTCCAGCTCCAGGATGGAACGATGTACCCCCAAGTTGAAGGTGAAAAGGCAGGTCCTAATGCCACCACTGCTTGTCTCCCTAGCCACATGGGGAAACCACCTGCAGCTGGCACTTCTCCCCAAGACAGAATAGGGAGAGTGCTCACAAAAGGCACTTTCCATAGCCCAGTGTTCCCGAAGCCCCATTTCTGTGGGCTGGATCTAAAGGTTCTATCGGCTGGTTCTGGTTCATGGGCTATAGGTTACTAACCTCTGCTTTACCATCTTACAAATCATCTACATTCATGATTTCTATATTCATGTATATTAATGTTGTTTCTGACTTCCCTTACTTTATTTTTACATAGGCAGGCAAGGTTCTTTGAGTAGTTGTAAGTAGTTGGGGAAAAGTTCTTAGCAAGCTTTTTGGGTGCAAACACCTCTCTTCAGGCATAGGGAGTCTCTGCTGCTCTGAGACTCCAAGTAATGAGAGAAGCTAAAAGTATGACAGGATGTCAGTTAAAATGTAAGTAGGTAGAAATTAGGGGCCTTTGTACTTGCAACAAAATTGTCCTTTAAAGCAGCTTAAATGCACTTTTGAACTGCTTTAATGTCATTGCTGTTTGCACATTCAGCGGTGTATTCTACTTTAATGGCGTTCCTGTTTGCATGTTTGGTGTTGTGTTCTGCTTTAAATGACTTTGTAACATAGCAAGATAAAACATCTCTGAGGTGTTTTAGTTTGCTACCTAACAAAGTGGGTGCTGGGAGCCAATGTGCGCAGGGAACCTTGGCTTGGTGGGCTTCCAGCACCCCGTGCACCATCTCTGCCACTTTCTTCCACCACCAGCACACCCAGCCACCCTCCTGCCACCATGCTGCTCTGCCCCAGGGACAAGCCAGCTATTCCTGGAGCTTACCTGCCTCTCTCATGGCAGATGAGGGAATTGTGAGCTGCAGCCGGATCGCACAGCCCCTGAGCTTCCAGACTGGTGCTTTTGTCTGTGGCAGATGCACCTCCCAGGTGGTACCTGTCCACTGGCACCCAGTCTGGGTGGTCCCAGGGGAATGGCCACCACGGAGGAAAGCACCAGGCCCTGCGCAGTTCAGCAAGTGTGTGACTTGGTGGCAACTCATGCAGGCAGGCTCAACTGAAGAAAAGAAAAAGCAGCAAGGAGTCTGATCTTTTTTTTTTTTCTCTTGAATCCTGCCTGCCTGTCTGAGCTGCACAGAGGCCTGATGTTTCCCTCTGTGGCTGAAGCACCCCCTGGGATTGCCCAGGCTAGGTGCCAGCAGGCAGGTGCTGCCTGAGGGCTGCCACTGCTGACACAACCACGGGGGGAAGCACCAGGCCCCCACACAGCTCAGGGACGGCTCAGCCCACCAGTAGCTTGCTCCCCTTCATGCCACCCACCATGGGAGAGGTAGGTAAGTTCTAAGGATTGGGCCCCCACCCTTGTGTACACACCACGGAAGTTTAGTTCGGTTTAGTTCAGTTTAGTTCTCCCTAAATGGAAACGGTGGAGATTTAGGGAGAACTAAACTGAATAAACCCCCCATCGTGTGTACAAGCACCCTAGGAAAACAAAAGTAAAGGGAGGGAAAGAAAATAGGGAGTGGGGGAGCCAAAGGTGAGTAAGGGAGACTCTACAGTGGTAGCAATTCAAGTTAGAGAAAACGCTGTCTGTGAAAAAGAAAATAGCTGGAAATATGGAAATATTGTAAAATATTTTGACAAAAATTTCAACATTTTAGAATTGTCCGGGCATCTTTGTTAAACATTTTTTTAAAGTTAAAAAAAAAGTTTCAAAATCTAACTTCAGAGTTTCTAATGATTTCTTTCTTTATTCCATGATCTTCACTTAATTCAGTAATCTTGTTTCATTGCTTATTGTTTCCTAGTTGCAGTGTAATTTTTTTTAAACCTTAAGGACTCTGAACCTTATACTTATTGTCAGTGGGGTTCTCCACAAAGGCACAGGTACATGCTACTGGATCCTGAGGAAGGATGAAAACCCACATTTCCTAGCTCCCCATAATTTATTTTGAGACTTAATATTCTGTTGTTGTCACATTCTCTAATTATTTACTTCACTGAATTCAAGTAGATCATAATTGTTACCTCCAAGTTTTTTTATCCTTCTGATGACAAATTTCTCACCATGAGTAAAATAGAAATGTATGTGATTACTTATTAAATTATAAGCAGCCACATTCTATATGTCATGTACAGGAAAGGTTCCACATCATATGGGTGCAAGTAATATTAAGGGGTTTATGGAACCAAAGTATCAAGGACACAGTCATATACATGGTGTCTGTATGTAGTTCTCTAAGATAAAGATGCATGAACCTGTTACTAGGCAGACCTCTCTCAGGAATTGCATGGATATTGCTAATTGCTGTGAATGCATGAAATGCATTACCTTGTATTAATTTAGGACCTTATTCTGAAGAAAGGTGGACAAAGGTAGATGCTTGCACTATGTGTGGATCCACATACCATCACTGCGGAGTCATAGCATGATTGTGCCCTTGATATACTGGTATTAAAAATAATTATGCAAAGAGATAGTATTGTATGTAGCAGTCCTACCCTTCTGACCAGATCTGCATGAGTTGTAACTATGCAGTTATTTAGTACTTATAGTTTCATAGTTTCTAGGGTCAGAAGGGACCTGAACAGATCATCAAGTCCAACCACCTGCCCTGGGCAGGAATGAGTGCTGGGATCATAATAGCCCAGCCAGATATCTATCCAACCTCCTCTTGAAGAACCTCAAGGTAGGGGAGAGTACCACCTCCCTTGGGAACCCATTCCAGAGCCTGGCAGCCCTAACCATAAAGTAATACCTCCTGATATCAAGCCTGAACCTGCTCTCAATTAATTTGTGGCTGTTATTCCTTGTTATCCCAGGTGGTTCCTGGGGGAACAGATCCTCACCTATTTTCCAGTGGTCCCCCCTGGTGAGTTTATAGATGGCCACCAGATCCCCTCTCAGTCTGCTCTTGTGGAGACTGAATAGATTTAGGCCCTTTAGTCTATCTTTGTAGGGCCTGGCCTGCTGCCTCCTGACCATGCAACTGGCCCTCCTCTGGACCCTCTCAAGGTTAGTCACATCCCTCTTGAGGTGCTGCACCTAGAACTGGGCGCAGTACTAAAACTGCAGCCTGACCAGCACCACATAGAGGGGAAGGATCACCACCCTGGACCTGCTTGTGATGCATCTGTAGATGCACAACAAGATGCAGTTAGCTTTACTGCCTGCTTCCTTGCATTAGCGGCTCATGTCGATTCTGGAGTTAACAATGACTCCAATACCCTTCTCAGCCATTGTGCTGTTGAGAAGGGTGTTCCCCAGCCTATAGGTATGTTGCAGATTCCTTCTCCCTAGATGTATCACCTTGCACTTGTCTGCATTGAATTCCATTCTATTCTCATTCGCCAACCTCCATAACCTGTCTAGATCTAGCTGGATTCTGTCCCTCCCCTCCAGTGTTCCCACTTCTCTCCACATCTTTGTCTCATCAGTGAATTTGGACAGCGTGCTTGCCACGCCCACCTCCAAGTCACTGATAAAGGTGTTGAATAGCACAGGCCCGAGGACCGAGCCCTGGGGAACTCCACTGCCCACATCCCTCCAGGCTGAAAATGACCCGTCCACCACCACTCTCTGGGTGAGACCATCGAGCCAGTTTGTGACCCATCTGACTGTTGGCATCAATGCCACAGTCATCTAGTAATTTCATGAGAATGGGGTGGGAAACAGTGTCAAAGGCCTTCTTGAAGTCCAGGTAGATGACATCCACCTCAATGCCCACATCCAAGGACTTCGTGACCTGGTTGTAAAAGGAAACAAGGTTATTCAGGCAGGATCTGCCCACAGTGAACCCGTGTTGGTTGCCCCTGAGTATTACCTCCTGTGCTGGTCCCCCACAGATGTGTTCCTTGATAATTTTCTCAAAGGTCTTCCCAAGGACCAAGGTGAGACTAACTAGCCTATAGTTACCTGGGTCCTCCTTTCCCCCCTTCTTGTTAATGGGTACTACATTGGCTCTTTTCTGGTCCTCTGGGACCTGGCCAGAGCACCATGAGTGCTCATACAGCCGTGCCAGGGCCCTGCTATGGCCTCCACCAATTCCCTCAGTACCCTCGGATGAAGAGCATCTGGACCTGCTGATTTATACATATCCAGCCCCTCCAAGAGTTCCCTAACTAGATCATCCCTGACCCTAGGCAAGGCATCATGTCCTCTGAGTCTATCTGTAATCCTAGTGGGGAAGTAGTCCTGGTCCCTGCTCAGAAATATAGAGGCAAAGAACTCATTGAAGAGATCAGCTTTTTCCTTTGCTGCAATCACCATATTGCCAAACCTGTCCCGTCCATGTTACCTGGTGCCTTCTTCTTACTCCCTACGTATTTGAAAAAGGACTTTTTGTTATCCTTAATTCTGGTTGCCAGCCCTAGTTCTGTCTCTGCCTTGGCCTTCCTAACTGCCTCCCTATGATCATGAGCAACAGGGGTGTAATCCTCCTTTGTGATTGCCCCTTGCTTCCACTAATTGTATGCCACCTTTTTTGCCCTCAGGCCCTCCTGAATGCCTTTACTGAGTCAAGGGGGCTTTTTAGCACTCTTGCCCCCTTTGGTTTGTGTTGGGACTGACTCCTTCTGAGCTCAGAGGATCATCTCCTTAAGGAACAACCACCCGTCCTGGACTCCCATCTCATTGAAGCTCTGAGTCCCCAATGTCTCTCTTACTAGTCTCCTTAACTCATTTAAGTTGGCCTTCCTGAAGTAAAGGACTTTTGCCTTACTGCTTGCTTTCATCACCCTGTCCCAGATAGTAAATTCCAGCAGACGACGGTCACTAATGCCTAGGTAGTCAAGCACCCGCAGATCCCTCACCAGGTCATTGCCTGTGGCACGGACAAAGTCTAGCAAGGCATTTTCTCTGGTGGGATTATGTACCTCCTTGGTTAGGTGGAGGTCCTGTATGCAGGCTAAAAACCTGTGTGAGCATTCAGCAGATATCTGGGTAGTTTAGGTCACCCATGATAACCACATCCCTTGTTCTTACAGCCTCCATGAGCTGACCTGAAAATTCCAGGTCCAGCTCATCCCCTTGGTGAGGCAGTCTGTAGTAGACACCTACTATTATGTCCCTTTCCCCAAGACCCCCTTGCATTCTAACCCAGAGCGCTTCGTGTGCTCCTTTTCTGAACCCATCCTGATCATCGAGGATGCGTACTGCTCATAAGTACTTGTATAAATACTTGTGCAGTAACCAGAGTTACTGAGCAGTCATCATGACAAATGGCCTTTTTGTGAATCCAGTGGTGTAGTAGCCTGTGACTACTGCACAGTAGCATCACATCACAGTTCCTGCCATGCAATTCTGTTGCATAGAAGTCTTGGGTGACTATGCAGTCAGCATCTTATGTAGATATGGCCCGTGTTGATCTAAGTATAATCTTTCTTTGACTCCTTTGAAGCACAGTAACCATACATTTCTGTCCTAGCATTTCATCTTCAGTATAGCAGCAGCTCAGTCAATCTGTACTGCTGGGGTGAAGATAACTTTTGTGCCACAGTTTGGATGCAGGCAAAGAACTGAGACTGGAAGAAGGCACTTCATTTTCCAAGAAAAACAGGAGTGGTGCATTCAGAAAACTAGAACTGACTTGATCCAGCATATCTCCTTTCCAGTGCACTTCAAAGAACTACTTCTTTTATGTCTCAGGACAGATTGTTGCAATAGTGGTCTACCATCATACTGTGTAAACCATAATGAAAACAATAATTAAAATCTGTATATAATGTAAAATCAGTACATTGTATGCAAGAGAGTAGAAGAAATCTTTTATAACTGTGAGTAATAAACCATGATTTCTGTTTGCCTAAGCACACTTGAAAACTTACATCTAAAATACCAATGCACAAGACTGGAAACTACATCAACATTGTAAAGAACAAAGAAAACTTGTCATAAAGAGCTGGTATTCCATATTGAAACAAGTCCACATATCTTTGTGGATTGAATTGATAGCACTATAGAGTAGGGCTGTGCAAAGCTTCAGTCCCTGATTTGATTTGGCAGAGATTCTGCCCAATTCAAATTGAATCAGAGGACCCTTTAATCTCTCTAAATCAATTCAGAGAGATTCAGAAAGATTCGGTGATTTGGACATAGACACAGCTTTAAATGTTGTTTCTACATATCTTGAGGTACCAGGCAGCTCATCAATGCTGCAAAGCTGGGGCACATGGACTGTCCCACAGAAGCATGGGGGGCGCTCCCCAGCATGCTCAGCAGCAGACCCAGAAGTGGACCAGAAACACCAGCACCTCCCCCCACCTCCACACTCCTATGAGATGCTCCATGTGCCCCAGCATCACAGCATTCCCAAGCCATGCTGGTACCTCAAGATCTATAGAAAATACACTTAAAGTTGTGTCTGTGTCCGAATTTCTGATTCTCCAAATAAGCATCAGATCTTCAGATTTGGATTTGGCCAAATTGAATTGGGGACAATAATCCAAATCAACTAATTGAATCACTGTCCCCAATTCAGGCCAAATCCAGATCAAAATTAAATAGGGCCCACTTCGCACACCTCTACTATAGAGCTCTTTGGGCTAAAAGGGACCAAGATCACTGTGTGTCTCTAGGAAGGAATTACTTTATAATCCTGCAAGCTTTTTCCTTTGCCTGAAAATATCTGAGTCATACTTAGGTCATCTTTCACTATTAAGTCTAGATCCTTCTGTTTGCTAGTAATAGCAAACAGAGGAATTGCTATTATAATTGTAGCCAATTACTTCCCATTTTGGATATGTCCATTATTATTTTTATTATTATTTTGTCCCATGTAGATTCTTTTACCCTTATTTAATCTTCTTTCATTCCCTTTCACCTCTTTTGTGCAGTTTCCCAATCTATTATTATAATTTTCTTCAGTTCTTCCCAAGGCATTTGTGATTACTTCCAATTTCATATCATATCAGATGAGCAAGGGTGTGCAGTTTGTGGCACCACAAACTGCACACAGTGAAGGTTAAAATGTGTGGATTTCCCAGTAACAAAAACATAAATAAATGCTGGGAAAAAACGTGTAGCAATGCACACAAAAAAGTGTGTGCCAACACAAACAAAGTCATGGTCCTCTGGAGAAATGCTCTGGCTGCTGGCCAGGCCTACGTGCTGCCTAAGCTGCGCCCTTGCTGCTCCAACATGCCACCAGGACACCAAGTAATACAGCTGCTCCAGTTCTCCCTGGCTAAAGAGAGCAAAGTGCATGTGCAGGGGCATGCACTGTGGCACAAAGTAATGGCACAAATTTGTACTGCTGCAAGTGCATACTCCTGCTTGCCTGGATGTGGTTGACAGCTTTAAATATAGTCTAGGATACTATCTTCCTGGAACAAACCATAAAATACCTCCCTCCACCCAAGAGCAAGGAAACAAAACACCTCCTTTTCCACACACTAGGGTGCTGAGGCGCTACCTCAAGGGTTGACTGTGATACCGGATGGTGTTGGCAAGTGCACAAAGACTTGTTGTCAATCATATTGCAAGATATTCTGAACCTATTGTCACAGACATGATACAGAGGCAGACAGACCCATCTTCTACATCTTAGAGTAGATTTATTAACACACTATAACGATGGAGACTCTTTGTGTCTGTTTCTTGGACTGTAATATCAGACTTAAAAAAATTCAAACAGAGGATATTAAAAAAGAGTCCTTAACAATAGATTGCCTGCAAAGGGAATACTTTAAAACAATCCTCTCCCTAGGTTCTCACAAGGGAAGTCTTGGCAAACCAGTGAGTCTGGCAGTGTGCTCTGTTGGTCACCAGCTTTGTTCTCTGGAGGTTGAAGAGGGGGAACACGTTCCAAAACAAAGGAACTTTCCATTGACAAACAACTCTCAGCTGGCTGTTAGCTATACTCCTTGATCAGCTGTCAGCGTGTTATACAGGGGAGAAGGGTTCACTCAAATAGCCAATTGCTCCGTGACTCAAGGTTTTATGGGCCAAAAATACCTCCATAAATGTCATCTTGGGTAGTAAGCAGTGCTAGAGCACAGGAAGAATGTGCTCAGACAAGGTTCTTTGGGTAAACATGATCACTTTTATTAGACCAACTAAATAGCTGGAAAAACTGTTCTTTGCAAACTTTCAGGCAGAAACACCTTTCTTCAGGCATAGAAAGAGTCTTCTGTTGCTTTGTGTTCTCCTGGATGGAATAGAAAGGCCATGCATTTGCACTTTCACAGGCCTGCATTTTGCATATTGGCTTCTGTTCCATCCAAGAGAACACAAAATAACAGCAGATTCTCCCTATGCCTGAAGAAGGGTGTTTTTGCCCAAAAGCTTGCATGCCCTAGAACAATGTTTGGAAGTTTTAGAGATAAAGCCCTGAGGTAAGTGGAACTCAGCACTAGTGAGGCCTTATCAATAATTTTGGGTGTGCCTTCATGAGATGCCATAATGTGTAGTAGCCTATTCTACTGCGCATTAGCACATCATGGCAAAAACTGTGCTAATATGCTGTTGTGCAGTAGAATTAGTCTACTGTCATTAGGAATCACAAAACAAATATTTGCCTTTGTTACTGTGCATTAGCGTGGGCTAATGCATCTTTATGTACTACCTGATATTAGAGGTACTAAACTTAATGCGCTGTAACAAAAGTGCATTAATGAATGTGTAGACATGCCCACAGTGTCCAGCTTGGACAATGCACTTCAAGAAAGACATTCACAAATTAAGAATAGTCCAGCAGAGAGCAACAAAACTATTAGAGGTCTGGGAAATATGACATATGAGAAATGGTTGAAAGAACTGGGGACCTTTAGTCTGGAGGAGAGAAAACAAGGGGAAATTTGATAACAGTCTTCACATAGCTGAAGAGTTATTATAAAGAGAATTATTCTCTGTGGCTACAGGAAACACAGAAAGAGACTTAATTTATCTTAAATTGCAGAAAGGGAAATTTAGGTTCTATGTCAGAAAGAAGTTTCTTACTTTGAGGGTGATTAAGCATGGATCAGACTATCCTGATTGTGGAAACTTCATACCTTTAAAAAAAAAATTAATTAGTAGGCTAAACCAACACTTGGATGAGATGTCTTAGACAGGGGTTATCCTGCCTTGAGCAGGTGCTTGACCTATGTGATCTCTTGAGGTCCTTCCAGCCCTATGGCTGCATCCAAATCAGCACAGCCGTGCAGTAGGTAGCGCCACATGCCACATATTCAGTTGTTCTCCATACTTCAAGGGAGCAGCACAAAGGGTTTTTTTGACCCTTGGATATTAGGGTTCAAAAAAACCCATCGGGGGAAAAAAAAGTGGAGTGGCACACACCGTGGCAGTGTGCGCTGCCCAAAGCTGGAGCCTGGCCAGCCAGAGCCACACTCCGCTACCGGCCAGGCTCCACACGGCAGGAGCAATGTGACTGCAGCCTCAAGAGGCCCCTGGGACCCCAAGAAAGGCTGCAGAGGCCAGCCCAGTGCCAGCCCCAGCCTCCCCTACGCCACCCCACCCAGTGTAACTTGCTGTACGCCAGGGAGCACATGGCATGGGCATTCCCCAGGGACACTAGCAGCGGTGCAAGGTGTGCTGCTGTTAGTTGTCCCTGGGGAACCAAATGCCCACACTGTGTGTGGACACAGCCTATTTGTCTCTGAGTTTATGATTCTATGAAGTAACAAAGTTCTAGTGCTGTTTCTCACAGGATGAGATGCTTGGATGAAAGCTACCTTGTATCTGTGTAGTCTGTTACTAGGCAGTCAAGTAACATAGTTAAGCAAAACAGGAGTAGAAAAATATTCAAATAAGAATAGCATCTGCAGGAACATTATTGAGTGTAAAATTACACAGGCTGTTAATCCTTCTGTTCCAGGGTATAAGATGATCCCTAGCTTAGGTCAGAAAAAAAAGACCACCCGTCCAAAGATAGAATATTGTAGTTAATTATGTTATGGGGGCTTTAATGCTTCTCTGTAAAGCATTTTAGATTGGCTACTATACAACATAGAGACTATATAGATTACAGGTCTCTCACAACATGGCTCTTGCTCTGTTCTCATAAGTGTATTTTCTTCTCCATTTTGTATTCTTTTTTAAAATGTACATTTAATATTTAAACAGCTATTGTCTCCTAGAGACCTCTCCTACCATTATAAACATGACATCCCTATGGCAGCAACTGTAGTTGCTACCCTGGGAAAACATTCAGAAAGTATTTCATGTGTTTTCAGCTGTCTCTTGATACTGCTTTCCAGCTGGAACCTAGGAGAAACAGTCCAAACACTGACCAATCAGCTATCTGCCACCTCCAATAAGTACTCTTTGGACCACCAGTGGTTCACAGAACATCCACCCAAATAGAAATGAACTATTATGGTAGTGTTCTTGACTAATGATACAAAACATTGCATCTATCTCTTTTGGCTCAAGTGATCAGTATTCATGGTCATGCTGTTTCCATTAGAAGGAGAAAAATATGGTAGCATTAGGTATTCCAGTGATGCAATTTGGCTTTTTTTTAAAGAATGTAAAAACATGACCTTTTTTTGCTCAGTTCCAAGCCTCTTTCTAACCAGTGCTCTGCCCCAGAATCTCTCTTTTAACTTTCCTTAAGGGACACATTTTTAGTTTTTCTTTGTCTGCTTGACTTTTCCTCCCTGGATGTTATTTTGTTTTTTTAATTTAAAAAGTAATTAATCCAGTTTATCAAGTTGACACATTTGACTTTTAAAGATATGTTCCCCCTAAAGTATGGGTGCCTAACTCTCTCAGTCTCCTGGGCTGGATCTGGACAGTGGGGTTCCTTGTGGTACAGAACAAGACCAACGTGCAGAGGTGAGGCAAAAAGCAACAGCATTAACTATCACAGGTATTTAAGCCAGTGTTCTGGCTCTGGGAATTGCAGGGCTTAACACATATGTTGCTCACCCTACCACAGCCAAAACACATTCCCACCAGAGCTCCATATCCTCAGAATTTGGTGGCAGTCCTTGCCTCATCTCACTCTGCCCCCAAATTCCCAGCCCCTCTATCCCAGCAGGCCAGATGACATGGTTCTGCAGGCCAGATGCAGTCTATGAGCCATGTGTTTGACACTCCTGCCTTAAAGTAACATACAGAAGGATATTTATCTTCCATTAACAGTGCTCCCTTAGTCAGAAAGCAAGACATATGAATAAATGGTCAGTTTTCATCCTGGCAACATGCCAACGATGGTGTGCTTCAGGGTTCAGACTACTTGTTAGCAACTCTGAGAAAAGGCAAATGAAATCCAATGTCCATACAAGAAAAATAAATTCATAATGGGGAAGAACAAACTATTCACATTTTGATATATTTTAAATTAGTTGTTTGACTCAGGAACGGGGAGACCTGGGTGTAACTGTGGGATGCTAAATAAACACCATGGGTCAATGTAAGAAAAGAAAGAATGTAGGGGAAATGAACCACACAAGGTTACAATGCTATTATTTAAAGCAATGTCATCCCTTATCTAGAATACAATATGAAGTCCTCCCCCACCATCCTCAGGATAAACGATATTACAGATTTAGAGCTCTATGTCATGATATTATTGAAGCCAAGAACTTAGCAAGATGGAAAGAGGTATTGGATATTTATGTAAGAGCTTATAAAGAATTTTGGAATATATATTTAACAGCCCCCCCACCCCCCAACACCACCACCACCAATTCTGGGATTAACCAAGAACTAATATATAAAGTTTACGGGGAGATACTGGGCAGGAACAAACTAAGATTACCCCACATCTTTTACTGTGCAGTGTCTTTCCACCACCTCTGAAGCATTTAGAGTTAACTACTTTTAGACAAAGGATACCAAACTACCTGGACTATGCCTCAAGTCCAGAAAAATAATTTGTAGATGCCTCTGTGAAAAACTGTCTACTGAATTAACTTCCAAAGCATTTTCTTTCCTACAGGTTCAGTTTTCTATTAAAAAATTGTTGCTCATTTAGCATACACATCAAAAAGCTATACATTGCAAAACTGCATTTTTTCAGGTTCCCCATGGCTTGGAGATTTAATGTAACAGACAAGCTGAAGAAACCCAGACAAAGTTTACAAAAAACACTAAATTATCTGTAATGATCTATGACCATTTAAAAATAGCTGTGAAAAATACCTTTTGAAGTACATTTGCCAGTTGTGTTAAAACTTAAAATGAGAATTCCAGAAACCACTGCATATAAGACCTCTTCCAATCAAAAATGGGCATTTGATAGTATGTGTATATTTGACCATTGGAACCAGTAGCATAAATGAGAGGGAGCAAGTGGGGCAGCAGCCCCTGGCACCAGCTTTATGATGGAGTACAAAAGTAACTGTTAGCGCAGCAACACATAATTGTGCCACTGTGATTAGCACCACAGTAGCTGGCACTGCCCAGTGGGTTGCAGCTGCCCCAGGTGCAGAGTTTCCCTGCCACACCTCTCCACCTTTTAAAGGTGGTCTAATATTTTTTTAAAATGTTAGGAAGTTGTTATTGTGTAAAGGAATTGCTGCTGTGTGCATTGTTGTCAGCTGGCCACCTAAAGCTTATCATCTTCTCTGAGGAAGTCATAGAAAATTAGGGCTGGAAGGGACTTAAGGAGGTAGAGACCAATCTTTTTTGGCAGGCATTATTTGGCAGGCATTGATTAAAAAAATTAATGCCTGTACCTTCCCATAGGGCCTTCTAATCCCGTTTTTCTGCCCAATCTGCTGCTGTACTTTCTGCTCCCTACCCTGTGGGCATGTCTACGTGTGCACATTTACTGCACAGTAACTGAAATTACTGTGCAGTATGGGTGCACATCTAGTTGTGCATGTCCAGACTGCACAGTATATATGGTGAATTACATAGATTTGAGTGTAAATTTGATACCTGCATCATTTCATTACCTGCATGATGCAGGTATCAAATTTAGGCCCCAATTAGTTACTGCACAATAACGCACGTGTAGACACCTTACTGCATAGTAGCACTGTGTGTTAATGTGCTTTAACACGTGCACATGTAGATACCAGCCTATTCCTGCTTACTGTGGAGTAACTTAGTATGCAGTAAATTTAAGTTGGCATAAATGTATATATAGACATGCCCAGTGATGGAGAAAAGGTGGTCTGGTCTGTCTCTTCTTTAAGGCAGCTCTTCTTATATTTGAAGACTGCTTTTGTATCTCCCCTTAATTTTCTTTTTCCATGCATGGGAACCTTAGTTTTATATAGATGGCTGCAATTCTTGGGTTCTGCACATAAAAACTTGCTGTTTATTTTGTCCACAGACTATGGATTCTTACATACAAACAGAACACATAAGGAACAATTGCAAAGATTTATTTAGCGCTTTTGTGCTTGGCACTTAGAAACAAAGTTCCGTGCATAGGGCAAATCTTTATACACCTTTCTCTTCATACATATTTTACATACCATTTTTATTGCCCTCTTTTATACTCATAGTATTGAATCCCCCACTAGGCACATAAATACATTTATCTACAACACCTCAAAACAAATCTTAATAATATCTGTATTCTGTTACTTGGTATTTGCATTTTCACACAACTTAAATGCTTAGATTGCACCAAGCTACAATTGTTTTCTTTTTTTTTAAAGAAGAAAAAAACAGAAAAGAAAAAAATTTTAACAAGTCAATGATCTATTTGGTAAAACAAAGATCAAATAGCAGGCTGGAGGATGGAGAATACCTGCATGGTTTTCTATGGCAAGTTGTACATGCAAGGTGGCTGAGGTCAGCCATATTGTACATCTGGGGTCTGCAGGAGAGCAGATCCCCTCTTCTTTCTACCGTTCACCATATGCTCAGTCTGGAGATTCTCCTCCTGTTGAGCTGAATGATCTGCAGACAGATATATTCCAAGCACAGTCTATAGTTTCTTTATTGCTCTGAGTAACATCAACAGAAGGCACAGCACTGAGACCCCTCTTCCCTTATGCAGCATTCTGAACATGGATCCCTACATAGGGCAGAGAGGTTCCATTGTGTGGTACAGCTTCACTCTCTTTTTCTTTCTCTCTCTCTCTGTCTCTCTCTCTTTATGCAGGCTTGGCACTTTGCGAGCTTGACCTATGCAAAGACATTGCCTGTCAGGCACAGCCACAGTCAAAAAATAAAAATGTCTTAAGGAAGAGAAGTTCCAGTTCAGCCATGAAGTTCTTTTACTACAGTGGGGAGAGGGAGCCACAGGACTTGTATTAACTTTTGAAGTTGTTATTGTTAAACCACTCAGGCAGCAAAAGATAGTCAAGGGGGCAGGAGGCCTTGAAAAAGATGGCCTTGCAATGGGCAGCGCAGCTTTGTGTCATGAATTCTTTAGTGGCATCCTTCCTTGGACATAGAAGGACAGAACACACATACAAGATTCCTTCAACAACCAGAGTTCATGCTCATTGACAGTAAATGCATGTGCCATGTATTAGGTTTTTTTTATGCTTCACTCTGGCTTCTCTTAAACAATGCCCTTTTCTCTATCATGTTCATTAGGAATAGATGCTCCATTCCAGATGCTAAGGCCTTGGATTACAATGAGTGGCAGTGGCTGTCAGGTTGGGGGCTTTCCATGGGGTTCTTTGGTTTGTATTTGGATGACCTGTATCTTCATATATCATTAACAAACTAGTTCCACTATAAGTTTAAAGGCAAAATAGTATTGGGGTGGGGTCAACTGGGGAGACAACAAAGTCTTGTCGTCTGTGATTCCAAGGAGACAGCTTGCTGGTTAAACCATGTGCACAGACATCTGTGAGGAGGAACCCTGAACAGCCCCATATTGCCTGTTATCACAGGCATTGGCTGTTTGCTGGTTGCTGGGTGGGGAGCTGATCATGTGCATCCCATGATCCATCCCTGTTGAAAGATATTGCCTCTCTCCAAAAGCCCCATTGGAAGGGGAGGAACAGAGTAAAGTGCTTTGGGGGGTGGTCAGTTTCTCTGGGCTTGCTGCCAGTCGAGGGGAGGCAGGGAAATTGTATCCATACAGATTGTAAGGGTTGTGAAGGGAGAAGGCATTGTAGGAGCCCTGTTGCATATGGCCACCACCAAACATATGTGAAGAAGAAGAGGTGGAGGTAGGGTTGCCTGCTTGCATGACATACTGAAACTGAGAGGTTGGGAAGGACCCCAGTTGGCCACCATAGGTTTCCATCTTGCCATTGCTAGGCAGTGAGGATGGAGCTGGCATTCCTGAGATCAAGGATGGAGTCCTCTGAGGCATGAAAGTTTCTGAGGGCTGAGTGGCAGAAGCAGTGCCACTCTGCAGCCGATTGTACCCGCTGTCACTCAGCCCAGGGTAACTCTGTAAGGCAGCCATATTGCTTCTGGCACATGGGGGATAATCAGACAGGTTAAGGTTGCACAGCTGGCTCTCCCGGCAGCCCACGTTAAAAGTATTGGGGGCCAGATGAAAGGTTGGAGGAGAGCAGGATGGAGAGAGAAGATGAGAAGAAGCTGAGGGTGATGGAGTCCCGGTGCTGGAGGTTGTTGGAGAGGTACCTGTGCTGCCCCCTGGAAAATATAAAACAGCATAGCATTTTAAAAGGCCTGTGACATGTATGGAACAGGATGGTCCCTATGCACATTAGCTTCCCTTAGTAAATAAAGCTGTAAGGCAAAATGGCAACCACAAAAACCAGCTTGCCTTAGTAAACATTTTAGTTTCAAGCACAAAATCGCTGGTCCTTCCTGCCATTTTTAAAACTATTTTTACATTACGGTGGGGGGAGCTATAGAGAAGCCCAGCTCCATCATTCAAGAGATCTGAGTTTAGTGAGTGGATTTATCTCTAGTCTTCATTTTTAAAGCCTTGCACCCCCACCCCCCCGCTGGTTGCCAGGAAGACCATTCCTCTGTACTGCACTGCTATAGACATGTTTTATCATCAGCCCCAGGGGGCTGCACTACAAACTAGCTGAGAGCATGCAAGATTTTTACAACAGGTTTGATCTGATAGCTCAGTGTGCAATAAATGGTAGCTTTAAGCCAGAAGTTGCAAAGTATGTTCTGCATAGAATACATTAATAAGGTTTTCTATCGTCTATTTTCATTTTAAAGTGGTACTGGGTTCTGTGCTCCTTGTCTAGATAAATTATTATCACTGCTATCATTACAATATTAATATATATCTGTATGCTATATCATTTGTGTGTGTGTATGTCTGTATGTATTAGAGTAAAATCATATCATATGTATACTGTAGCTAGGGGTGGACTATAGCCTCACTTTGTCTGTCACATATGACCTGTTGCCTTGGGGTCAGGCTGGAGACCTTGCTTTCATGTGGCTCTGGAACCCTGAGAGTGAGCACTGCCACAACTGCTTGTCCCTTCCTTCCCCTTGCTGCTAGATGCAGTGGGGAAAGGGAGAAGGGAAGGGCAAGCAGCAACACTGGCTGTCCCCTGGGCATAAAAGCAAGAGCTGTGGGAAAATCCTGCCAAGCAGCTCAGAGCTCACTGCTCATATGTGGAGCTCAGGCAGGAGTCCATGCTGGCCAGGCAGTAAGCTCAGAGCTCACAATGTATGCATGAGACTGCCAGTGGGGGGGCTGCACCACACTTGCCCCATGTCTATATCCACTACTGACTATAGAGTAAATCACTGCACAATAGGTATTCACAGTGTGTTACAGGGAGACATCAAGACCATTGCCCTTTGAGTTGATAATATGAAGAAGCTGACAACACAACAATCTGAGGACATGACATCAGAGGCAGGGATGAGGGATTGGAACAACTGGGCCAACACTGGCAAAAGAGACCTGTGCAATTTTCCACAGCAGAGGTGAATTTCTTTGTAATCATTCTCTTTACAATAGTTACATGTTTCATTAGTTTGGGAATTTGCAGAAGCAGTACCATGGAAGCAGCAACATAATTTGATTAGAGGAGCAGGAGGGCTGGACAGAGGGAGAGGCAGAAGTTATTTGGAAGGTTACTTAGGGAACCTTTCCTTTTACAGAAATGAATGGTGCATTTAACTTTTCCCTTAATCCGAGATTAAAATGATTCTGCCCCAAGTTGTCCTTATCCTTTGACAAAAAAATAAAATTTTTATTTTTGCAGCAGGGACTAAACATAGATCTGAGTGAAAGCAAATTTGTACTTCCATCTGGGGAGTTTAACCCTAAGAACAGAGCATGAAGGCTTTTTGGCAAAGAACAGTTCCTATAATGTGCAAGAGGCAGAGGAAACCATTCAAGTATGTGAATCCCAAGTTATAGAAGCTAAAAATCCTTATGTGCATCCTCAAGTGAAGTGGGAAGCATATACGATGTAGTGTGCAGGATTTTGAGGCGGCAAATTCTTCTCAGTCATCTTTCCAGACAGCAAAGCACTGCTCTCACCTGCAGCTTCTTGTTACAGCTCCTCAGTTACTGAAACCTTGCTCCTTGAAGCCTTTACTTAGCAGAATAGCACGTACAAACTGAGGCTGTGGACAGACACAGAATAACTAACTATTTGGGTAGACCCCTCCAAGGAACAGTGCTGTCAACAGCCTGCTGCTGCATAGCTCAGCACACCACTACATTAAGGCAAAAATGGGTTCCGGTTCCTCCAAAGTTGTTAAGTTGACCTGTTGATTTGTAGTGAAATGACAAAGTGCTTTTTCCTCTCTAGGATTACCTCCTGTTTGTCCCCATGAGATGTCTAACATGAGTTTAAAACATGCTTTTCTTCTCTAGCTTCCATCAAAGATGCACAGTGCATTTCCCCTGCAACAAGCCCCCAATGAATCCTGGATTCACCACTAAGTTGGCTCATATTCTGTTCATGACCAAGGATCCTGGTTTTCCCTGATAAAAGACTGCAAATGCTCCAATAAAAAAAAAATCACAAATTCTCTTATTTAAAACCCCAAATCCATGATTAAAATGAAAAGCCACCTTATATATAGATATCAGTTGAACAGAATGTTTTCTTGATATATTTACAATTTTAAAGCAATTTGGAAGCCTACCAATACTTCAATTATTGTAATAAAATAAATTCTAAATACTTATAAATGTTGGTATTTGATTTTAGGCTTTTAATCATGGAAAATCAGAGCTCCCCCTGCCCACATCACTCACAGAACTCAGATCCAGGCCCCTCACTCACAAGCCACAGCCCCCTGTTGGTGCTCCTCACTTCCTGCCCACAGCCCCCACAGACCCCTGCAGGTACCCTCACCACCCCCCCACAGCCTCCCAACTCTGCTGGTGCCCCTGACCCCCCACCCACACCCCCTGCCTCCCCAGCCCTGCCAGAGGGAGCCCCCAGCTGCCAGGGCCATTGGGCCAGGGAGCTGGGTCTGCAGTCCCCCACAGCAGCACTCAGGCCCCAGCTGCCACCCATGGGAGGTGGTGGCTGCTGCAATGGAGTGGAATGGAGTGAAGCATAGAGCCTGGCTCCCCTCCTGGTGCCTTCTACTTACCTGCTGCAGGCTGAGTTGGGGAGTGAGGCCAGCTCCCCACCACTGCACACAGTCCTGGCAGGCCGGGGGGGCCTGTGCCCTCCAGATCTGTGCATGGAGTGGGGGCAGGGGTGGGCATGGGCTGCCCACTGCAGGTTCATCCTCACCACCCTGCTTGTTCTCCTCTGGCACCTCCACAGCTCCCAGTGCTGCAGGGCAGAGTGGGGCCATGCAGGGATCTCCTTGCCACTGAAAGCTCCATGCTGCCCTGGTGAGGCATCCCCTGCCTGTGTAGCAGCAGTGGGGGCAGCAGTGTGGGATTGTGTCACTTGCTGCTGCCTTGTGGGCATGGGGCACGTCAGCAGGGCAGCAGGGAGCTCACAGTGGCAAGAAGCTTCCCTGCATGGCCCCACTCTGCCTGTCATGCTGGGTCACACCCACTGGGCTACAGAAGACCTGGGGGAAGGCAGCA
>NW_017728943.1:9792068-9824856 GCF_001723895.1 Crocodylus porosus | reverse complement strand
CAGCCCCAGCCACAGCCCTGCCCAACTTACTACCTCCTTCCCTATGGAGGCCCCAATCCCCACCCCCCACTTACCTGCAGGAGCTGCTCTCCAAGCTGCCTGGTGGCCATGTACATGTATATGGTGACCCCTGCCTGAGCATATCCTGAGTGCCAGCCTGCAGAGAGCTCTTTGCAAAACTGCAAAATCGGTGGGTTTCTCTGTTAAAATGCCTTCCTCGGTTAAAGGGGGAAACCCGTGTTTTTCCATGGGAAATGGAAAGCCTGGATCCCTGTTCATGACTCAAACTAGTACCCAGCTTCGTCTCTTTTTGGCTATATTGGGTATGCAGAGCTCACAGGAATAAAAAACAGTTGTAAATGACCATTTTAAGTGTTGGATGCACACAACCTTGCACTGCTTTAATGAAAATAATTTTGTTAAGCTAGTACAAAGGGCCTATGGATGATCTTATTTTGATCCTGGGGTAGCTTATTTTGGTTTACTTTCCAGTTGTTTCTAAAGTCAAGGTAAATCAAAAGCCTAGTTTCAGCTAAAATAAGCACCAAACAACTTTTTGCAGTGGCTTCATAGTTTCATAGTTGTTAGAGGCTGGAAGGACCCTTACAGATCATTGGGTTCAGCTCCCCTGCACTTGGGCAGGAAAGACTGCTGGAAAGGATGACTCCAGCAAGATGGACAAGACACTTTCTGAAGATTGCCAGGGTGGATGACTGAAACACCTCTGGGGAGTGCCTGTTCCAAACCCTCAGTGCTCGATTTGTAAAGAAGTTTTTTGTTACATCTAGCCTGAAGCGATTCTCATTCAGCTTGTGCCCATTATTCCTTATCAGGCCCTGATGTACGTCCTTGATATACTTATAGGCTGCCACCAAGTCCCCTCTGAGTCTTCTCCAGGCTGAACAGTCCCACGTCTTTCAGCCTCTCCTCATATGACCTGGTCTCCAGGCCTCTAGTCATGCCTCCTTTGGACTCTCTCAGGTTTCTCCACATCCTTCCTCAAGTGCATTGCCAGAACTGGATGCAGTACTCCAGCTGTGGTCTCACCAAGGCTGAGTACAGAGGGAGGATGACATCCTTAGCCTTGCTCGAGATGCCTCGATAGATACATCCAAGTGTTTGATTAGCTCTGCCAGCTATGGCATTACATTGGTGGTTCATGTTCATCTTGTTGTCTATCACAACACCCAGGTCTTGTCAGATGTTTAATTAAACGGGGATAAAAAATATCATACCTTCACTTGAACTGTGGCAACTCTTGTGTGTCAATAACCCTTAGGATAAATTGTTTGAAAATACAAAAGTGAATTTAGGGCCTAATTCCAATGTTTTAAAGTATTGTTAGTTCATGGGTGCTTAAACTGCTTAGTTTTCAGTGACATTTGGTTTCATAAATGGTCCAAGGCACTTTTGAAAGTAGTACTTAGGGGCAGAACTTTTAAGTTGGTAACAGAGAGCGTGAGGCTTCTGTTACTTTAAGAAGAAAAACTGAAGCTAGAGAAGCCAGGCAATGGGAAACCCTTGCTGCCCAGACTGGGGATAACCCCAGCTAGGTAAAGGGTTACACCTGCTGTTAGTCAGGAGATCTCTGCCCAGGGCAAGTGGGCTCAAGGGAATAAGCAGCTGGAGACCAGCAGCTACCACTGTTTACTGTAGGCCTGCCAGCCCACAATAAGCCAACAGGGTAAAGCCTAACTCAAGTAGTAGGAGGCTGCTTGGGCAGCAGTTTTAAGTCATCATGGCAACCAGGCATTAAGGCCCTGGGGAGGAAACCCTGTGGGTGGTTAGGGATCCACCTGCCTAGAAGGGAGCTGTGCTTCAAGCATATAAGCCCAGAACCTGACCTGGCCAAGCATTCTAGTCCTTTAAGTCGCTGGATGAACAGTTCCAGGCCAGGAAGTTTACAGAGGGATGCTAGGCTGACTTTAGAGCCGCTCTAAGGACTGCCAGGTAAATACTGGTGTCTTACAAAGAAGAACAGCCCTGGGTAAGGGGAAGCCTTAATGCAGACAGCGAGCTATTGGTATAATTTGCTACACCTCCAGCAGATTAAATTTGTTACAGCCAGCATGCTCATTCCCACTGTTACAATTTACAACTGGTGATTTAGGTAGGACTGTGAGGGGTGGACTTGGAGGTCCCATAGTGCCCAAGGGGCACATGACTACTTTGAACCCTGCCTGGGGCCAGACTTGAGGCACTGACTGGGCCCAAGGGCCCAGAGCCCTTGTAGGGTGATGACGGACTAGGGAACCCAGCATTGCTTTACAGAGGTGAGAACAAGCCAGGGGCCTGAAGCCCATGGGAGCAGAGAAGCCTGTGAGAGGCAAAGCAAGGTTCAATCCACAGCCCATGAAGAGTGAACTCTGGGGGCCAGGTACTCCATCAGAGGCAAGGGATGGGGACCCCAAGAGACTATGTTGACGTAGGCACCTGTGAGGGGCAAAGTGAGGGTCAGAGACCTATAGTCCATAAAGGTGAACTCTGGATGCCAGGGGTGCAGAGCGAGAGGCAAGGGGTGGAGACCCCAAGAGCCTGGATTAACAGAGCTGGTGCCTAGAAGCCAGGTATACTGGGAAACTGAGAAGGTTAAGTCCCAGCCAGAGAAAAAGGGTGGAGGCTGACAAGGCCAAGGCCTCAACAAAGAGAATGATGGTCCAGTGACATCTGAGAGGTATAGGCATGGCTTAAGGGGCAGTTGTAATGTGCTCTTAAAGCTAACAGGTGCCCTGGGAGAACCAGATGGCATCTAGAGGAACTGGGGCTTACTGGATGATCCATTAGGCAGCCTCCTTTCCAATCAAACAACTATATCAAAGGCATGGCAGGTGAGGTAAAAAGGGAAGGGCAATTTAGAGCTGGAGCAGGTAAAAGGTTTCATGGTCACTGGGGGTAGTGCAGTCACTCCTGGAGCCCAAACCTGTTACAAAGCTACATAAAGAGTCATACATATAAAATTTTCAAAAGTGCCAGAATACAAAACTCTGGTTGACATCACAATTTAAGCTCTTTTGAAAATGTTATCCATTGTCACACCAATTAGTACATGTGACCTTATGGCAGCTAAAATATTTTCTTGAATAAGGCAGTATTTTGCCTCTGTTTGTGTATGCATGCACACAGAAACACAGACACAATTCTAACTAAAACATGTACCATCCTTTTGGTTCCCCCCCCACCCATTTTCTAGGATTTTTCATGTTTATGCACAGGGTAAGAACAGAAATATCTATCCACAGGTGAATGCTTGCCTCTCTCTCTGCACCCCTGCCCTCCAGAGTTCACCTTTATGGGCTGCAGCTCCCTGACCCTCACTTTTACAGTGCAGTGAATATTCAAAAAAGGAAGATTTGTTTTGAGGTGAATGTTGTGGAAGGCTGTAAGGCAGTGAGAGGTCATGCAAACTATTGGAAAGCTTTACCAATTTATACATTACAAAACCACTGGATGCCACTGTAACCGTCCATCAGACTGGTCACTAGCAAGCCAGCATGGATTTGGAGAAAAATAAATCAAGCCAAACCAACCTAATAGCCTTCTTGGGCAAAGCAATTTGTTGAGTAGATGAAGGGAATCTAGTAGACATAGTGTACTTGGATCTCAGTAAGGTTTTTCAGGGTCCCCCATAACTAACATAAGGGTTAACTAGGCTATATAGGCAGTCAGTCTGAGTGGATTGCACAAGATCAGGGGTTTACTGGAGCTGAAGCTAAGGTCAAGATGAGGGTCAGTCTTAGTGCAAGATATAAAGCCAAAGGTTGAGATGAGGTAGTGGTCAGGGCAAGCAGTTGCTCCAGGCCAGGAGGTCCAAGACAATAATAAGAATGTCCAAGTCACAAGTTCAAAGCAGAGTCAGGTTAGGAGTTCCAAGTAGGACAGAGGCACAATAAAGCAGACGGTTACCCAAAAAGCTCTCTGTTGTCTGGCACGAGCCTAAGTAGTCAGTGTGGGTGGGGTCTGTAATGAGGCCAGACCAGGACCCTGGACCCAGCCAATCCCAATCAGGAGATCAAAGCAAGTCATCCCTGGATAGGTGCCACCTCCTAGCCCAGAGCTGCCTCCTTTTCCCAGTTGGGTTGAGTGAAGTATTCAGGGCAGCCAGTCCCCTGAAGCCACAGGAAGCAGGTCCCACTTCCTCCAGCTCTTAAAAGCTGGGCCCTGCCTGCAGTTTCCTAATCTGGGCAAAGATGAAAATTCTTGTTCCTGACCTTTCATGTGCTTCCTTGCTGATCTTCTGGTTCTGACTCCAACTCTTGCTTCTGATACTGATTCTCTGCTCTCAATTCTGGTTCAAACTTTGGCTCTGGCTTTTGGCTTCTGATCCTGTTTAACTCATGGCTTATCCTATCTCCAGCTACAGCTTCTTGCCCCAGCCTGTTCTGACTTTGGCTGTGGCTCCCAACTCCAGTTCTGATGCCAGACCCCCTCTGTACCACCCCCTCCCTGGGAAACTAATCTGGACTGTACCTGTTTTGGGTCTCTAACCACTAGACAAGACCACCCATGTCCTGGTTTTCTAACAGTGTCTCTTCTTGAATGATGACTCAGCCTGATTCCTTGATTACCTCCAGCTGGAGACTAGGACTGAATCTGTCCCAGCTGGGCTGGACTCATTATAACTATGAAATGCCGGCTTGATAAAATTACTACGATGTGGATAGACAATTGGCTCAATAACTGTAAGCACATGGTAAATTATAAATAAATCAATGTCATGATGGCAGGAGGTTTTGAGTGAGGTTCCACAGGGGTCTGTTCTTGGTCCAGTATAATTTAAAATATTCATTAATGATCTGGATGCTGGAATAGAGAGCTTCCTGATGCAATTTGCAGATGACCTGAAACTGTGAAAGACTGCAAAACTTTGAAGGATAGAGATAAAACTCAGAGGAATCTTGATGGATGGTAAAGCTGAGCTAGGGGCAGCAGGATGAAGTTCAACACAGAGGATTGGACAAACAACTAGGGAGAAGTATAAGAGTATTGCTTGGGCATGCAGGGATGAAATCAGGAAGGGCAAAGTGCAAATGGAGTTGCAGCTAGCAACGGATGTGAAGGGTAGCAAAAAGGGTTTCTACAAATATGTCAGCAACAAGAGAAAGATCAGGGAATATGTGGATCCTGAAAGAGAGAAGCAACCTAGTGACACATTATGTGGAAATGGCTGTAATATTCAATGCCTTTTTTTAACTCAGTCTCCACATTCTGTCCCAAACTACTACACCTAGCAGCACAACTGGGGGAGGAGGTGAGCAGCCAATAGTGAAAGAACAGGTTATGGACTGTTTAGAAAAGCTGGATGTGTACAAGTCCATGGGACTCAACACACAGCACATGAGTGTGCTGACGGAGTTGGCTAATGTGATTGCAGAGCTGCTGGGCATTATCTCTAAAAACTCATGGTGATTGGGAGAGGTTCTAGATGATTGGAAAAATGTAAATATAATGCCTATCTTTAATGAAGGAAAGAAGGATGATCCAGGGAACTACAGACCACTCAGCCCCACCTTGGTCCATGGAAAAATTACAGAGCAGGTCCGCAAGGAATACATTTCTAAGTACTTGGAGAATGTGATCAGGAACAATCAGCATGGATTCACCAAAGGCAAATCATGCCTGACCAACCAGATTACTTTCTATGATGAGATGATTGGCTTAGTGGATATTGGGAGAGCAGTGGACATGATATAACCTTGACTTTAGCAAAGCTTTTGATATGGTTTTCCACAACATTCTCACAAGTAAGCTAAGAAAGTATGGGTGAGATGAATGGTAAATAGAAAACTGGCCTGATTTTTGAGCTCAAAGGGTTATAATCAAAGGCTCAATGTCTAGTTGGCAGCCAGTATTAAGTGGAGTGCCCCAGGGGTTGGTCCTGGGGCCGATTTTGTTCAATGTCTTCATCAGTGATCTAGAAGAGATGGAGTGCACCCTCAGCAAGTTTACGGATGACACCACGCTGAGTGCAGTTGTAGATATGCTGGAGGGTAAAGCTAAGATTCAGAGAGATCTAGACAAATTGGAGGATTGAACCAAACAAAATCTCATGAGATTCAGTAAAGACAAGTGCAGTCCTGTACTTAGGACAGAAAAATCCTACATACTGGTACAGGCTGGTGACTTACTAGCTAAGCAGCAGCTGTAATTAAAAAGACATGGGGGTTACAGTGGACAATAAGCCGAACAGGAGTTAACAACGTGCCCTTTTTGCCAAAAATGCTAACAGCATACTGGCCTGCATTGGTAGGTGTGTTGCCAACAGATTAAGGGAAGTGATTATTACCCTCTATTCAGCACTGGTGAAGCCACATGTAGAGTACTGTGTCCAACTTTGGGCCCTCCACTACAGAAAGGATGTGGACAAATTGGAGAGAGTCCAGCAATGGCAATGAAAATAGAGGGCTGGAGCACATGACTTATGAGGAAAGGCTAAGGGAACTAGGCTTATTTAGTCTAGAGAAGAGGAGACTGAGAGGGGATTTGATAGCAGCATTCAACTACCTGAGGGGGATTCAAAAAAGGATGGACCTAGACGGTTCTCAGTGGTGGCAGATGACAGAACAAGGAGCAATGGTCTCAAGTTGCAGCAAGGGAAGTTTAGGTTAGATCATAGGAAAAGCTCTTTCACTAGGATGGCAGTAACACACTAAAACAGGTTACCCAGAGCAGTTATGCAATTTCCATTCCTGCAGGTTTTTAAGACCCAGGTAGACAAAACCTTGGCTGGGGTGATGTGGTTGTATGATCCTGCTTTGAGCAGGGGGTTGGACTTACTGACCTTCTGAGGTCTCTTCCAACCCTAATTTTCTGTGATTCTATGGTTGTAGGGTACTACAGCTATGAAAGGACAAGAATCAAAAGAACAAATATAGAATGGGAGATACGCAATGGCAGATGGATGCCATTGCACCTTCCTTCAGCTGTGTGCTACACGTACAGGGAGCTCTCTAGCTGGCTAGTGTAGGCTCCTGCCAAAGCCACAGTTTTTACTCAGTTCCAGAGCCGAGGGAGTGAATGCCAGTGCCATACATTGCCCCTTTTCTTCTGTCCCCAAATTCAGCAGGGAGAAGGGGGTGGGGAATAATTGGCGGCTCATGCTTTTCAGGTTAGTCTATAATCATTTTGGGTAACTGATTGGCCATTTTTCTGCCTGAGAACATTGATAAGGCTTCCACTGTTTTCTCCCCTTACTGGATTTTTATCCAGATCCCCTGGCTCATTCTTATTTCTTGGCTTTTCTTTCCATTTCCAAGTGAATCTAGTTTAAACCCCTCCACAGCAAGATAGCAAGCCTGTTTATGAATATACTTATCTCCCTCTTCATCAAATGGATACCAGTATTTCTTTTCCCCTGTAATACCACCCAATGGTCAAAGCAGCCAAAACTCTGCTGGTGACACCATCATATTGATCTCCAGGTTGTCTGATACTACCTAGGCCCTTTCCCCTTGACCAGAAGGCAGTAGGTCAAATCAGGCGGGTCAACTAAGTCTTCTGCCCTAGGTGCTGCTTTTGGGGGTGGGGAGGGAAGAAGTCAGAGAATGACAGCTGCTGCTGCAGATGTTTAATTGCAGCAGCTGTCCTGTTATGCCTTTGGTAGAATAATCTATTACATCTCCATCACAAAGGCACCCAGAGCCATGTAGTTACTTTTGATCTTCCCTGGCAGTGCTCACACTGATGAGCAGCATAGGATAGTAGTCAGAGAGCTAGATGAGTCCAAGTAACCTTTCTGTGACACATTAGATGTGGGCTCCTGACAGGAAGCAAACCTCCTAAGCCAACAGGTCAAACTGGCAGCTGCCCTGCAAGATGGTTTTGCCATACACCACCACTCATTTTTTCATCTTGGTGCCAGTGGTCTTAATCCTTCCACTCTGTGGAGTACATAGCTTGGCCTCCCCTGCTACTAGAGTAGGCTTCTTCTTGTCTGAAGCCACAACTTTGTACTACAGATTTAGAAGACAAGTGCTTTCTACTGCCAGAGGTGGCAAGCTGCTAGTTTTAAATTTCCTGAATATCTGTCTTGTGTTTTGTGTTTTCCAATGCCTTATCTGGCTGTCCCTCTTCCATGATGCTGGAGGTCTTTGTGCATTCAGAGACCTCATGCTCATACCACTTTTGGACCTGGCCACCACAACTTGCAGCTCCCTTACCTGATCCTTGAGAGATTCTACCAGGAAGTACCTCTCACTGCAAGCACTCTTCTACCTGGCTGTCTTTGCAAAGCCAGACTATGACCTGGGTGGAAGCCTTGATGGTCAGTGGCCATGCCTGATTAGAGTTCACACAGGTACAGGCAGAGGACATGGCAATGGTTTTGGCACTGTGATGTCTTCTAGCCATCCTGTTGATTCACCTGCTAGTTCCTTGTTTCCTTTTTTCCTGGATGCCTTTGTGCCCTGCAAGATGGAGTCACCAACCATCACCACCTCCTAGCAAATTTCTTCTTCCTCCTTTGCCTACTTTCATTCAACAAGCTTACAATGAAAAAAAGGTAAGAAAGTGGCTGAGCAACTCCTCCACTGAACTCCCCACACAAATTCCCTATTTACTGGCCTGTTTGCTGGTCATGGTTTCACCAGCTCCTGTGTCCTCTACAAATTTCCTAAGTTTTCAATCTCATCCTCCAAATCAATAAAGAAGATATTAAACAGTACTGGATCCAGGACTGACCCCTAGAAAACACCACTCAGTATCTCCTCCCAATTAGATATTGGGCTCTTGATGACTGCTTCTTAAGCATGATGATCCAACCAGTTATATATCCAACATACAGTACATTCTTCCAGACTGCATTTCCTCGGCTCACTACTAAGAACAGCATGAGCCCAGATACATTCCTCTGCACTTCTATAGTTCTCCTATAGGCTCCCCCTGTGTTTCACTTGGAGCAGCTAACGGGTTAAAATTATATCTTGCCTAGTTTGTGGCAGGGTTTTAAAGAGTTTGAGTAAATGCATGCTCAAAACGCCACCTTTATTTCCTGGCATGGACAAGTTTAAAGAGAGAATCCAGTTTCCAGACTCCAATTCTTTTCTGTAGGTTAATCGCTAGACTATAATTCTTCTGCAGAAAAAGGAAAAGGAGCATTCACATGGTCTGCCTCTCATGTAGCAGCACATGTCCATTGTGACAACCACAGGCTTGTCCTAAATCGTCTCTACGTGCTCTCAACATGATTCTCCTTGGACCTGTTCATTGGCACTGGAAGTTCATGGTGGTAGCATGCTACCCCAGCCTCTCTCCTGAACTGTACAAGTCCACACTGCTGCCCCCACTGCTGCTGGGCAGGCAGGGGGTGCTTCACCATGGTGGTATGACTGGCACAGGGGTCCTGGCAGCAGTGACAGTGGCACTGAGCCTCCCTGGTCTGCTCTGCCCTCCCTTGCTGGGTCCCACCCACTGGGCTGCAGAGGCAGCCAGGCTGCAGCCCCATGCCCACAGTGGGCACACAAATCTGGGTGAGCACATGGACCTCGATGACAGTCCTCCCCCCACCCCAGATTAAGCTGCCCATGGCTCTGTCCTGCTCCCTCAGCTGGGACCCATGGCAATGCATTCCCACCCTGGTCCTGGGCCCAGGGTCCTGCCCTGACTGGGCAGTGCCCCCAGCCACCAACCCTGCTCCACTCCTTTCCTTACTCTGGCTCCTGCCATCTCAAACTCCTCTCCTGCCCCTCCCCCTGTATCAGCTATGCCCCCCCATAGGTAACTGCAGGCACCTGGGGGAGCTGTTCCACTGCTGCCTGGCTACATTGCTGGCCATGAGCATTTGTGTGTGCGCATGCGCGCGCACACACACACACACACACACGGTGCCCCCTGAGTCCTGCTTCTCCAAGCCCCAAACAGCCCCTTCCAGGCTGGAACTCTGCCAGGCTGCAAGGGGAAACCTGCAGTTTCCTGTGTTTTTTCTCCTTTAAAGAAGAAAACACACACTTTTTCACAACAAATGGAAAACTCAGATCACTAATAATTGTGCTTCACAATTAGCATCCTATTAAGACAATACGGCTGTTCCAAATTCTCTCAGAGATCCTCTTTCAAGCACTTATAGAATGAAGCACATTTTTACTGCATCGGTTATTTTATCTTTTTAGTATGAGAGCTTAAGATTTTGCAGCCTCACCGAATACACTGTTTGCTTTGGTCCAGAACCTGGACCAGTATGACTCCTGATGCCTCATTTAAAGGAGGTGACGTACAACTTTTCCCCCTCTATGCGACATTGGTCAGACTGCAGTTGGAGTACTGTGTCCAGTTCTGGGTGCTGCACTTCAGGAGGGATGTGGACAACATGGAGAGGGTCCAGAGGAGGGCCATCTCGCATGATTAGGGGGCAGCAGGGCAGGCCCTACGAGGAGAGGCTAAGGGGCCTGAACCTGTTCAGCCTCCACAAGAGAAGGCTGAGAGGCGATGGCCGCCTATAAACTTGCAAAGGGGGACCAGCAGGCAATGGAAGAGTCCCTGTTCCCCCCAGCACTACGGGGGCTAACAAGGAACAATGGCCATAAGTTGACAGAGTAGATTCAGGCTAGACATCAGGAGGTGCTACTTCACTGTCAGGGCAGCCAGGAGCTGGAACCAACTTCCAAGGGAAGTGGTGCTTGTCTCTACCCTGGGGGTCTTCAAAAGGAGGCTAGACAGCCACCTAGCTGGGGTCATTTGACCCCCAGCATCCTTTCCTGCCCATGGCAGTGGGCCGGACTGGATGATCTGTTTAGGTCCCTTCCGACCCTACCAACTATGAAGCTACCAATTTTAGATATACAATTCTCTGGTTTCCTTTAAAAAACAGCACTTCTCTCAAATAACTTGGCCAGCAACTGCCCCATTTCCAACATTCCTTCTTAGGACAAAATAACAAAGACAACTGCGACCAAATCCTAACATCTGACCTCTGCTGATGGCCTAAGCCATTTGCAACTGATTTTCAGACTAGAGACAGCAGTAAGAATCACAGAATCACTGAAAATTAGGTTTGGAAGGGACCTCAGGGATCATCTAGTCCAACCCCATGCTCAAAGCAGGAACATCCTCAACTATATCATCCTGATGCCTGTAGGAAAAAGAAAATAATTGAGGCATGGTGGCTGGGAAAATCATCCTCATCCATAATTCAAGGCACCTGCTTTCCAACAGATGAGGTACTGTGCAGTTTTAAAGCCTATCCAGACTGCCTCTGTGCCATGCCTGGGATTGCCATGGAGAAAATTGCCCCACACATTTTACATAGGCCAATGCCATAGAGAAGCTCTGAGTATACACCACAAACAACCTCTACAAAAACAGCCCAAAAGCAGCAGTGGGGCATGCACTCTTGGTCACTCTAGGCTGGAATTGGTATATGGTGAGTGGGAGCAAATGGGCTGCTTGCAGAAATCTTGGCTATAGCAGATTAATCTTCTTGGACTGATGGTTGGTCCTAGGATTTCATAGACATTAGGGGCTGGAAGGGACCTTGTGAGATCATCAAGTCCAGCCCCCCTGCCATAGGCAGGAAGTCTGCTGGGGTCAAATGATTCAAGCAAAGATATGCATCCAAATGCCTTTTGAATGCACCACCTCTGGGGGGAGTCTGTTTCAGACCCTGGACACTCAGCCTGTAAAGGAATTTTTCCTTATGTTCAGTCTAAATTGGCCAGAAGTTTGTGGTCATTAGACTTTGTTATTCCTTGGGAAGAACTGGTGAACAACTGTTCTCCCAGATCTTGGTGCATCCCCCTTATATACTTATAGGCTGCCACTAAGTCCCCCCTGAGCCTTCTCTTCTCCAGACTGAAAAGTCCCATGTCCCTCATCCTCTCCTTGTAACGCTTGCTCTCTTGGCCTTTCATCATGTGCGTGGCTCTCCTTTGGACTCTCTCAAGCTTATCCATATCCTTCCTGTAGTGGGAGGCCCAAAACTGGACTCAGTACTCTAGCCACAGCCTCACTAAGGCTGAGTAGAGCAGGAGGAGGATGTCTCTGGTTTTGCTTGAGATACATTGGTGGAGGCATGCCAGAGTTTGGTTTTCTTTGTCAGCTATGGCATTGCATTTGTGGCTCATGTTCATCTTGTGGTCAATCAAGACCCCCAAGTCTCTTTAAGTTGTGGTGCTACCAAGTGTAGCACTGCCAAGCCTGTAAGTATGATGCTGGTTCTTCCTCCTAAGGTGGAGTACCCTGCACTTCTCTGCATTAAATGCCATCAGGTTTTGGTTCTCCCACCTTGCAAACCTGTCCAGGTCAGCCTATCCTCCAGCGTGACCGCCTTCCTCCATAGTTAGTGTCATCTGTGAACCTTGCTAGTCCACATCTGGTGCCTGAAGCCAGATCATTTATGAAGATGTTGAAGAGTATTGGCCCAGGCACCGAGCCCTGAGGGACACCACTGGTCACCCTGCACCAGTTGAGTTTATTTGCTCCCATCAGCTAATACTCTTTGGGTCTAACCTTGGAGCCAGTTCCCCAGCCATCAGACTATGAGATGGTTGAGGCTGCGGTTCTCCAGTTTAGCCATGAGGATATCATCGGAGAATAAGTCAAAAGCCTTCTTGAAATCCAGATATATGACATCATCCTCGTCTCTCTTGTCCAGGCAATGCATCACCTGGTCAATGAAGCCATGTTGTCTAGCACTCAGAAAGTTGCCTTCTGTTTGTCTACTGCTAATGGAACCCTTGATAATCTTCTCCAGGATTTCTAGGGATGAATGTCAGACTGATTGGTCTGTAATTCCCTGGGTCTTTCCTCCTTCCTTACTTGAAGATTGGGACCACATTGGCTCTTTTCCAGTCCTCTGGTACTTCTCCCAAGTACCATGAGTTCTCAAATATCTTTGCCACAGGGCGTGCTATGATGTCCACCAGCTCCTTCAAGACTCTTGGGTGCATTCTGTCTGGGCCCACAGACTTGTGGATGTCAAGCTTCTCAAGGTGTTCCCTTTCTTGATCTATGTCAGTTGGAGGCCCATCTCCCACCCTCCGGATGTTTTGCATCCTATCTGACAGGATGACCCTTTGGGAAAGGTGGAAGACTGACACAAAGTAATCGTTTAGGCAACTGGCCTTTTCCTGTGCGTCACATATCAGCTGCCCCATTTTATTTAGCAGGGTTCCAAAGTTGCCTTTGTTTTTCCTCTCATTTACCACATTTGAAAAAGGTCTTTTTGTTGTCCTTAAAGCCTGTGGCAAGCCTGAATTTGGTTTCTGCCTTGGCTTTTCTGATCCTATCTCTACAGGTGCAGGCTAGTGTTGTGTAGTCCTCCTTGGGAATGACTCCCGTTTTCCATCTGGTATAGGCTTCCCTTTTTAGTTTCAGGAGGCCCAAAAGTTCTGTGTTGAGGCAAAGGGGCTTCCCAACCCACTAACAGCATTTCCTACAGGATGGAATGGACTTTCCTTGCACTTCGAGGATTGCAGTCTTAAGGAACAACCATCCCTCATGGAGTCCCCTTTCCAAGGGGCCAAAGTCTGTTAGTACCTGGCTGACCAGTCTCCTGAGTTTCTGAAAGCCAGCCTTCCCAAAGTTGAGGATTTCTGTTTTGCTGAGACATTTGCCCACCCTGTATTGGACAGAGAAAGTGATCAGTTCATGGTCACTGTCACTGAGCTTTCCCTCGATCCTCAGGTCACTCACCAAATCATCCCCTTTAGCCAGACCCAGATCCAGCAGTGCCTCTCCCCTAGTCGGCCTGCAGATCTCTTCCATTAGGTAGAGAGCCAACTAAGGGAGAGGCATTGCTGGATCTAGGAGCATATTTATCCCATTTTTCCAGGAAATTCCTCTCGCCTTACATTCACATACAGGGAAATGTCATTAAATACATTTCCTATCATCAAACTGCTGCCAAAAGCAGCACGTGCTCAGCAATGGAAACCAGCTTTGAAACTGAGTAAATGCAGTCAATGCTGAGCATGACTAAAAACACACATGACCCATATAGGGCAAACATCCTGATGGGAACTTTTTTTTGTGGCCATTAAAAAAAGGGCAAATGTTCCCTCTGCAGGGAACTAGCACCAGGTCTGGAGGTACTACAATATCAGGCTGGCCCTGGGTCGGCCAGAGCCAGCCCTAACACCCTCTCTTTGGTGCCAAAAATGTTACATTTGAACTTAGCCAAAAAGGCCAAGATGCTGAAGGGAACTATTTATTATTATTACAAAACAACTACAAGAAACTACATTAACACAAAATTTGGCAACATCCACTACAATACCTTGTTTTTACTGCACCTATTTTCACCATTAACACACTAATCTGTCCTGCAATTCCCCCAACCCAGGAAGAAGCAACAACTTTACTCCATCCTACTATCCTTTTCAAGGAACACTGCCATTCTTCTTTCCTCCATCTCTTCTCTGTCTTCTGCTTTCCCATCTCGTCTGCATCTTTATCAGCTCATAAATTGCTAGCTCTTTCTCATGAAACCCTGACCAACAGTAGGTTTCTCCCCTTCCATATTGCTACTGTCTCACAAAGTAGTATGGTTCTCTGTCTGTTTCTCTCCAGTCCTTTGCACACTAACCCATACAGCACCATTTTATATGTTAAGTCACAGTTCATATCAATTGCCCTCAGAAAACGACGCACTCCCTCGCATACCCCTTGCACAAAAGGGCAGTCCTAAAATACATGCAGTACATATTCTTCAGCCCCATATCCCTCTCTCAGGCATGCCACCAATCTTACTAAATCCCATGTATGCTGAATGCCTACACAGGAAGAATATTCCATATCATCATCCATATGATAGCCATATATTCACCTTTCAGTCTGTTATCTGTCATTTTCATTTGTCTTTCTGTCAGATCCCCACTATTGTTATCTTTCTTTCTATCATATTAATCACCTTCTTACGGTCTTTCAAGTACTCTAATCCCAATCCCTCAAGTTTGTTTACCCTTTCAGAACACAGGTGTCGATCTTTGCATAGTGGGCTGGTGGCTGCCACGCCCACAATTTTTTTCAGTCTCCCCTATACATGCGCCATCTTCTTAACACTCTTCCTGCCAGGTAACAGCAGAAGCATACAGTCTTCCCCACCCCTTCTATGTCTCTTTATGGAACAGATTTATAAAGTAAGTATATACAAAGCTCCCCAAATCTGACATTCCCCAACCTCCTTATTCCTTAGATTTGTATAGCTCCTTTCTCTTCTACCCCCTCCCCCCACCCCCAAATGCACCCACAAATGCCTTTGTACCCTCCTTATCTTTCACCATGATAGTGGAGACACCACTCCTGTATAAAGGATGATTGACAAGAATACCAATTTCACTGCAGTCACTTTACCCTTGAAAGATAGCATTCTACCACTCCATGATCCCAAAATCTCTCATTCTTATCTCCAACTTATCCCATGCCTTTGTTACTTTGGCATTCATTGGGATTCCCAAGATCTTCATTACACCCTCTATCATACGCAGCCTGAACTTCTGTAAATTCTCCCAATTCCCCACACTCATCAATGTACTTTTCATCTTATTTACTTTTGCCCCGGCACTTCACCATAGTCCTCAGTATGCTTCATTAACCCCTCAATTGATACACCATCCTGTGTCACTATGTTCACATCACCCATGTATAATGAACATTTAACTTCTCCTCCTCCTGGTATCTTCACACAACTTACCAACTTATCATGAATTCGGTGCCAATGGCTCCATCATGCGCACAAAAAAATATGGGGATAACAGGCATCCCTGGCTTACCCATATTTGTATGCAGAATGCTTTGCTCAAGTCACCATGTACCAGTACTCAACTTCCTGCTTTACTGTTATAGCACTTTGAGCCATTCAGTCATCTTTGATGGAAACCCCATCCTCTTCAATACTGGAAACATGAAATCATGTTCAACACTATCATAAGTTTTTTCCAGGTCTAACTTAATTATTACTATGTGTGGCAAAGTGGGGGCTCCCTGACCAGCCACAGTGCTAGTCTCCCTACTGCTTCTGGGCACGATGCCCACCTTTCTCTCCTGCCATGCCTTGTTCAAGAATTAAGGTCTTAATCAGGCAGGAGGATGCCCTTCCAACACCCATTCTCCTGGGCCTATGTATGCATCTCCAACCACCCCTATACTGCATCCCAAACCTTGCAGATGTTCCTGACAGCTGTGTTTGGCTCCAGCCTGAGGCCAGGCTCAACTCATCCCATTGTTGGGCCTCTCACTTTACACCCTATCACAGGTCACATTCATACCACCTCCCTCTCACTGAGCCCTCTCCCACACAGTGGTAAGGCCTCTCCCACTCAGTGGCAGCGACCTTTCATGCAGTCTCTCTCATACTGCTCTTTTGCAGGGCCACTGCCATACTGCCCCTACATTTGCCAAGGCCACACTCACCCTGCCCTCAGCCAAAGGGTCCTGGGGCTTGCTTCTCTGAACTCCCTGGCCAGCAAATGCAGTGTCTTGGGCCTCTCCCACAACCCTCATCCAAGCGGGCGTTGGGTGGTTTGCAGAACACTGGAGTGACTCTGCCTCTGGTCCCTGGCCAGGTTGCTCACCCTGCTGCTCTTAATTAGGGACTCCTGACATGCCCCGTTGTTTACTTGCAGCACTTCCTCAGCCACCCCACCCAAATGGCCTCAGACCCCTGAAGGCTTACCTGGACCTAACTCAGCCTACCCTTAAGCCCCCTGCTCAGTGGGGCCCCCTCTGCATCCTTTCCTCACGGCATCATCTCAGGCCCCCTGTTTGCAGGGCCTCACTATTCACCCCTCTCTCTAAGCCTCCCAACTACCACTTTGGTGCAGGCTGTTAGGTGCCCCACTGCACCCTGCTCTACACCTCTGCCTCCACTAAGGCACATACTCTGCCCACTATGCTGAGGCCTGAGGTCAAACACACACCCTGCGGGCTCAAGTTCCACTCACCAGTGTCCTTGGCCCACCATATTCACTTTCCAGAGTCTTGCACCCCACATGGGATCAGGTGGCCGCAGCCATGCCTGGCCCCACTCTCCAGGGCCTGGCCCCCTACTGCCTCTGATGTCAAATTTACTCCAACCCCTGCCCCTGCCCCTGCCCCACTCCCTCCCTCACTGCAAGGGTCTCAATCTGCCCACCCCTCCATGCCTTCTCCCCATGAAAGGGTTACCTTTGAGGGGCGGGGGTGGATGCAAGCATGCACACACACTCAACACCCCCCCCAGTAATATTTTCTCCCTCCACCTATGGTCACATCTAAGATCTCCCTCTTTCCAATCCATAGCCCATTTGATGTTAATAGAAAATCAGTCCTTGACAACTGTCTCCCACTCAGTTTCATCCTCGTAATTATCTTCTCACCATCCCATACATCATTTAAACCTCCTTCTTTTATTATATTAATCAGTACTTTGATGAGCTATCTAGCTCTCCCTCCCCTGTATCACTTCTCCTATCCCCCTGCTTGACAATGCAATTGAAACCCCCCACCAGAATTTTCTGTCTAACTCCACCTACATATACCTCTAATGTCTTAAACAGAGCATCCTTCCTTCTCTTTCAGCTGGCAAACATATATTAAAAATATCTAATAACATCTTTTCAAACTCTACCATCTGTTGCAATATCCCTTCCATGATCACTTGCACTTGCTGCACTTCCAGCTCCTCACTCATGAGCAAAATCACAACTCCAGCTGCCTACCATGATGTTCCCCATGCCAATCAAAGTGTTTATCATCCCTCTCCCATAGGATTCTACACTCCTGCAAACATATTATGTCCATTTTTACCCCTCAATACTGGCATAATCTTATCCCATCTCTTCCTTGATAATACAGTTCTGATATAGATGCAATACACAAAGTCATGCTTGTTCATTTAAATTTCACCTCTCTACTACTTTATAAGTCTTCTATTCTGCTGCTTGATGACATTGGCTCTAATTCTCCTCTTCTTCACATCCCCATAGTCTTTGCCAGTTGCTTTCTTGCGTTAACATTTAAGAAAGGTTCCCCTTTCCCCTCTCCTGAACCTTTTCACTTCCCTCCCCAACTTTCTCTTCTCCATTAGACCCAGACCATATATGCTCCAATAAAGTCAACCTGTCTCCCTCCACCTTTCTCTCTTTGTCCATCTTCTTCTTCCTTAGCTTCATAGCATGCGATTCCTTTCTTTTCCCAATCTGACTCTTCTTCTTCTCTTGCTGTATCCTCACTCCTCCTTCTTCCTGTAGCATTCTTTCCTCTTGCCCTTCTCTCTCCTCTGTCTCAAACTTGATTCCACTTATCTTTCCTTCTTTACCCTCCTCTGTTGCCAGCTTCACCACTGCTTACTAAAACCTCACTCTTTTCCTCCCCAGCTCTTCCTTCTTGTGGTGTCTCTTTCACTGCCGTGTATTCTGATTCGACATCATCTTCTTCACCACTTTCCCTTTCCTGTCTCTGCTGCTTCTCTGTAGATCTGGTTTTATTTGAGAAGGACTACAGGCATCAGCGCTGTTTTTGACAAATAGCACATTTCAGTATTTCTTGGCATTCTGCTGCCCTGTATTCTTTCCCTTCTTCTTCACATCTGTAGCATATTCTATACCAGCAGTATGCAGCCAGGTTCCCTTCCTGCCCACACTTGCTACAGAGATTAGGCTGTCAGATTGCTACAGAGATTATGTATTGTAAACCCTTAATGTGGCCCTACTTTGATTGCTGGCAATAAATGCATTATCCCACCAGGACTCTTCTCATCCACCCTCATTACCACCAAAGCTCTCCACAATCCTGTCCATATGCCATATTTATTACGTGTCTTATCAACATACATAACTTTCTGTACAAAATTCTCCAACCACTTCTCTGTGCAGATTCAAATAATTATTGGCATTTCTCTCGTCTTTTCTCTCACTACAGAACTTATCTCCTTAAGTTCTTCTTTCTCACCTACTGCTACATATGTTTTCCAAAACTCCCGATAATTTTCTTAGCTCCATATGAAATTTCCCAAGACTTCTAGTTAGAAAAGGCAACCAAGTTATTCAAATTTTCTGCTTTAACATCCAAAACTTCAAACAATATTTTTTTCTATAAATCCATATTTATTTATTGTCTAACTTTTCTTTTCTTCTTCCCCTGTTACTACCGCTTTTAGGCTCAGGTGTAGATTACCTACCAGTCCATCTCTCACTTCTTCCCATCTTCTTCCTCTATGTAGATCTGGTTTATACTTCCCAATAATCTTCCCCTTCCCTTCAATCACTGTTTCATTCCTCATTTTTCCCTCCTGACTACCTCTCCTTCTTCACTTTCTACCAACTAAACTGCTTCCCTCATTCCTTTTTTCAATAAAGCTTTCTCCAAAACTGTTGCCACTCTCCACTCCCAGACCAGGCTCTGAGAGTTCCACCTTTTCCATCTTAGTGCTTCATCACTATCCTCCCCAGGGCTTCTGGCATCAGTCCAGATAGTATACAAGGCCAACCGAGCCATTACACTTTGTCTTAGCCAAAGATGGGTGAGAAGCTATGCTACTGATGAGAACACACAAAAATGATAGATTATTACAACCCATATGAATAAGCTATATGGTAGTGCCCATAGCATTTAGTTCCCCTCAGGGCTGACTGTCTTTCAAGTCATGGTGAGCCACTACATTGAATACATTTGGCATCACTCCCACAGCTGAGCTCTGCCAAGGAATCCTGTTTTTAACTAGTCTTAAATATCTGGCAAACAACAAATGGGATGCCAAACAGCTTACCCAGAATCCCTCTGCAATCCCCTCTCTCAGCCTGTCACATATGATAAGCCTGGCCCTGCCATCCAGGAGGTGGACCCAGACCAAGCTTCCCTGTGCCTCATCTGCATATAATTTTTTTTGAGGATTCCATGCCTCATGACAAGAACACCTGGTTCCAGTCATTAGTGGAAGGCTAATTAGCATATGGATCCTTTGTTGGGGGTATCTGGGGTACACACACATACTGAGTAGTGCTGATCTGTGGGGTCATCATGATTTGAATTGCTGTGGTCTCTGCTGGGCCCAGCTCAATGAATTATATGGTAAATTATGAGCCTTTTAGCTTTGGACTAATGTCATGCATAATTGTGTAGTCAACCACAAGGACCTGCGCAAAATCACAAGGACCTGAACTGGCTCATAGCCATGGACAGGGCAAGTTGAGGAGACCCAGCTGCCCCTAGCCTAATGGCCATGGAGCCACTGAGACAATCAACTACCTCCTTTGGCTCTGCACCTGCAGCAAAGAGGTATGGAAAAGGGTGGAGCAGCTCTACAAAGTGGTGACCAACATCAGCCGGCTAACTAGAGAAGTGGCACTGTATGGGCACCTCTCTAAACATCAGGGAAACCCATTACCCCATTTTGATCAGTTTGCATACTGTGTCAGGAGCACCCTGTGGAAGGTCAGGAGCCTCCTGTTGTACAGGAAAATGGACACGGAGGTAGTAGGCTGTGTGAAAATGGGTCTGAGTGAACTTCAGACCTACTATCAGAAATCAGTAATGGAGGATGTAGAGGATGTGGTCAAAGTCACCTGGCACAGAGACATGTGGCACAGAATCAACCAACTCCCCCTGAGTAGAGAAGGAGGCAGTGACAGCGAGGAAGAGGAAGGGACAAGTGGAACTGAAGACAATGACAGCAGCAGTGAGTCCCCCAGTGGGAGCTGGAGGGACAGCGACATAGAGGGCAGATGAACTGAGTATGTGACCCCACAAGTGGGGTGGGGATGAGAGGGAAGTGTTACCTGGTCTGAGCAACCAGGATTTGTTTGTGTGTGTTGTGCGCGATGCAGATATTGTAACGGGTTTGGGTGGAGAAGCAGGCCTTTGTACGGGTGTGTGGATGCAGTTCTTGTAACGAGTGAAAGTTTTCTTTGTGGTGTGATACTAGGAGTATAGGTATATATAACCTTATATATAGACATCCTTTTTTCTTTCTTTTGTAAAAACATATCTAGGAAAATACACTGACTGAGATAATGCAATAAAAATAGCACTGTGTAATTAAAGGTTGCACCCTTGTCTGCTTGTGGACAGGATTCTCTATGAGACCCTCATAGTTAGCTTCCCACTGGCCAGCTACACGCTGACTTTATAGAAATGGGGACTCCTCCCTAGCCTGCTCCTGCAGCCATATAGCTGAGGGCAAACCAAACTTGGGGGCATCCAACCCCCAAGCTTCCATGCTTGGGCCTGCATGTAAGATACCCACCAAAGGATTTGGAAGCATCTGAAGCCCCAGGAGGGGTGGAGGATGTTTGCCAGTAGTAGGACCACATTTGGCTCTTGAATGACTCAGTTTTGGAATTGATTTGGCTGATATGACTTGGAACACGAAAAATTTTCCTTAAAAAAAGAAAAATAGTTTGTACTATATGCAAGTATGTACAGAAGTGCTGATTAAAAGTGTGTTTATGAAGGACTTGTGCTAAAATTTGCAGCAGTTTCAAAAATGGCAAACTGCGTCAATTTTGGATGAACTAACTCTATGGGTACCTGTAGTAATTTCCATATATGCAAGTTACTACAGGCATGTTTATTTCTAGGTCAGTGTTTTCAAATTTGCTCCTCATTTACAATATACTCAGGGAGATCAGGGTCTGACAGTAAGAGACAGGGAAAGGGGCTGCAGGAGCAAGAAGTTGCGGGGGGAAGGAGGGATGGCAGAAGGTACCTGACCCTCCAGATTTCTTTTCTCTGCTGTATTAGCAGGAGGGGAACAAATTCAAGGCAAACCTCCAATAATTAGATTCTATACCTGGAAAATGATAACAAATTTATACATTTTCCATATATAGAATCTAATTATGGGGAGACAGGGGTTGTCTTGTATTCAGGGTCATCTTACGTTCAAGTGCATGCAGTAACCAGATTATGCCTCTTCCTTTCTGCAGAAGATCCAAACACTTCAGTCCAATTTTTGTCTCTTTTAGACAGCATTGTTTCACAGGGGCTGACTCTGTGAAGCCTACACCGAAACTCAGATGTACTCAACACACTGCATCTTGCCTCTCCAACATTATGAAAACACATCACAATGCTTAACACACACATTTTTTTCCCAGTTCAATCCTAGATCTATTTGAAGCTTCTAGTCCTAATCTTGAAGGTAGTTAAAAGCTTGTGTCCAGGCTACAGAATGACTTGCATAACTATCTTAACAGGTGAGAAAACCAGTTATAAGGTCTAGCTTGACACTGTACGTAAAGAACTCTAAGCAGCAGCCCATTTCAGAGTAAAGGAGTTTGATTTGGAATGACAGACTCTAAGAATTCAGTTTGGAATTCAAATGTACTGAAGTTCTGCAGATTTTTGTTAAGAAAACAGCAATTTAGTAAACTGAAATTTAAGGCAGTACCAAATTGTTGGAATGCCATGTTGCATTAATATTTTGCTCGTTTTCCAGTTCTCCTCAGGAAGGAATCCCTCCCACCATGTGCAGGAATGCATAGTTTGCTTAGTGCATTAACTTTTACTTCTTTAATGTTTATTTACTTTCATATAAAGAGTCAGGCAAGGACTCCTACCACAGCATTGTCAAAATAGAATAAAAGTCTAATCCAGTTTGGCAAACTAAGTGCTCTTACAGGCATCGTTAGAGATCAGCTCATCTCAATTTCCTGCGGGAAATGGAATATCATAAAGGAGCCAGCAACAGCTCTTTCGCTCTTGGAAGAAGAAACAGTCCAGTGTTACTGGAACTCTCATTTCATTTTTTATGTTCTTTGTTAAAATCAAGAAACTGAGCCACATATTTTTTAATAATGAGAAACTGGATAAGGTTCAATCTAAATGTCAAAAATATATTCCAATTAAAGCGTTTAATAGATTCTTGGTTTTTCCTGCATCTCATTGACCATGTGCATTCAATAATCCCAAGCTCTTTTTCCCTGGTAATAAGTAGGTTGTAGTGATGATGACATCATACTTAAAAGTTCAGTTTCTTCTGAAACCATTATGTTTTCAAGACATCTGTAAGGATTTGGTTTGGTTTGGTTTGGTTTTGTTTTTTAAGTTAGATGGAGATCTGCTGTTGTTTTGGCCAACAGTGTGTTTTGCTGTAAAACTGTGATGACTCCATTAGGCTGTCTGCCCCTCAGTAGAGTAGGCCAGAAAGGTGAGCTGGGTTCTCAGCCAGGAGTGGCATGCTGCTCACCTGAATAATAGCACTCTGCTCAGACACCTAGCCTCCCTGTTGGCGCATCTATATGAGACATTTACTGTGGAGTTGACTAATTAACTCCACAGTTAAACATCACCACCTCCACACATGGTGCTGTTAGGATGGAGTAAACTAACTTTGCCATAGGATAGTACTGCCAGACATAAGTACTATCCTACGCCAGAGTTATTTACTCAGCTGCAAGGCACATTTAGATGCTGATGGTGCTGGCTGGGGTACAAAGGTGCTTCAGTGTGGGGGCTGCCTGCCAACTAGCCTTGCACTGTAGCACCCTTGTGCCCTAGCCAGCCCCTCCACAACATGTTGAGCTGGGTCGGAGCAGTCCTGGGCTGGCAGGCTGACCCCTTGGACCTCCTGTCAGCCAGGCTGCTCAAACGCAGCACCCAGGAGCAATAAACTCCAGCGTGAACTGTACCAGAGTTTATTCATGCATATTAATTGCATGCATAGACACACCCTGTGTAATTAACTTTGCTCCTGAATAAAATCTGTAAGCTTATTTATGTGAGTAAAATTATAAACATGTAAGCTTTTGCAGTATCTGGCATTAATGTATACATGTGACTGCAGATGGAAACTGAGACCTGTTTTTTGTAAATGACCATGTTGCTCATTTGTTGCATAATACAGTCACATCTACTGTCCTAGATGCTGACTTTGTGCAGCCTCACTGTGGATCCTGCTCCATTTGAAACTGTGGTGAAATAAGAAAGCAAGATATTTGGCTGAATATGGAGTGGGAGAGAAATTAATATGGAAAATATTATGCTGCCTTTGTATAAACTCCATGGCACAGCATCATATGGAATACTATATGTAGCCTTGGTTTCAAATAGACTAATGGTCATGAAAAGATCTTACGTGAAGAGATTTAAATGATTGGGGCTGCACCTTACAAAGGAAATGAAGATGATGGGATATAATATCTCTGTAAAATAATAAATGGCATTGAAATTTTGTTTACCCTGTCTCATTACATGAAGGAATTGAATACCAAGTAGAATTAAAAGCTGACATCCAGAACAGATGCACTAAAACACTTTTCACATATTCTGGAAATCATTACTACAAGAAGTCGCCAAGGTTTTGCTACATTGAAGAAGACTCTTAATACAAGGCATTTTCGCTGTGTAACAGCATTTCTATGCTGTAATCAATTCATTTCTTAGTCGTCTTTTAGATAAGCTAAACAGATGGAGCTCTGTCAAGTCCAAGGTGTTTTCTCTCTCCAGCTTGCAAATAAGTTCTATGGTCCTTTTCTTTTCACACTTCATTTTTCATCACCCTTTTAAAATGTAGGCAAAAGAACTGGACACAGGATTCTGGTATTGGTCTCACTAAGGCCATATAGGGCACGTCTACACAAGACGCTATGTCGCCGTAGCAATGAGCTATACCGACTGTAGCTTGTCACTACAGCAATGTAGTATCGGTAGGCATTAACCGTGACACAACACTGGGGACTGCACAGTAGGGCTGTGCGAAGCTTCAGATTTCCTGATCTGATTCAGCAGAGATTCAGCCCAATTCAGCAGCTGAATCTCCAATTCCAAATCGAATCAGGAGACCCTTTAATCTCTCCAAATCGAATCAGAACCCTCCGAATCGATTTGGAAAGATTTGACGATTCAGATATAGACACAGCTTTAAATGTTTTTTCTACAGACCTCAAGGTACCAGGTGGCTCATGAATGCTGAGATGGTGGGGCAGATGGAGCATCCCACGGGAGCAGTGGAGGGTCCCCAGCACACTCAGCAGCAGACCCAGAATTGGACCAGAAGCACTGCTGGTCCACTTCTGGGTTTGCCAGAGAGCACATGGGGGCCCCCCCGCCAGCCCCCGCCCCTGGCCCCCTGAATCAGCAACTGGCACCTCCTGGGTCTGCATGCTCCATGTGCCCTACCATCACAGCATTCATGAGCTGCACCTGGTACCCTAAGGCATGTAGAAAAAACATTTACATCTCTGTCTATGGCCAAATCACTGATTCTCCGAATCAGCATTGAATCTTCGTATTTGGATACGGCCAAATCGAATCGGGACAGTGATCTGAATCAACAAATTCAATCACTTTCCCCAATTCAGGCCGACTCCCAGGAAGCATCACCTGGCTTCTCACATCTGGCAGGCAGATCGGGGGCTTGCACCCCCAAGAGGACTCTGGCACAGCCCCCACAGCCCTCCCAGGGGTGTGGGCAAGCCTCCAATCTGCTTGCCAGATGACAGGAGGCTGCTGCTTCTGGCTGGGACTGGCACTGAAGCCAGTAAACCTGGCTTTGAAACTCAAAACATTTCAAAACTTTTGAATCATTTTGAGTTCCCTTGTTTCATTTCAAAGCTATTTTGCAGGCTTTTGTTTCATTTCAATTTCACTTTTTCAAGCTCCAAACATATTGAAACAGGTTCAAAATGAAACACTGGGTGAAATTTCGCACAGCCCGACTGTGCAGTAGTGCAAGTGTAAAGGCCTGAACAAGAGCAAATGTGGTCCTGGTCAGCTGGGCAGCAAGGGGTTGTAGATTGTTCCCTGCCCCTGAGAGCTGCCTGCTGTTGGGGCAGGCTGTGCCACCAGAGCACAGGAGGGGACAATGTCCTCCTACCTTGGCAGTGGGGAGCTCCCAGCCCCTGCCTTGTAATTGCAGCACCAGGGCTGAAAGATCCTTACCTCACTGGGGGATGGATCTCTGAGGTCCCTTCCAGCCCCTAACTTCTATGAAACTATGAATCTCCCAGTACCAGTTCTGCAGACACTGGGCCAGTGCTGGAAATTAAGGATCTCCCAGCCTGGGCCCCGCAATTTTAGAGCAAGGGCTGAGAGCTCCCCACTGCCAGGGCAAGGGGACACTGTTCAAAAGTAAACTGATTCCAAATTACTTGCATGCGTAAATGTGCCCTGTATTATGACATTAAAGAAGTATAAATAAAGAGACTTTCTTCACTACACAAGAAAAGTAGTACTTAACTACAGGCAGCTAACTGAAGATAGTTAGCTAGCCCTTACATAGGCAAAGCAAAAAAAGAATTTATCTTGATTTAGGTAGATAGAAAATCCCATTTAATATACCAGGAAATATAGTAGATAGAAAATGTAGAAAGGCAACATGAAAAGTGAACACCTGATATATTGGATAATTCCTGCTAGCTAAATTTTAATAGGGAGGGTTTCTGAGCAAGGACATGGAGTTCTGTGCCACACATTACAGGCATCTACTGGCATGTGCACAAGAGGGTAGATTCCCGGGAAATGGCTCTAGTGACTGATGTACTCACATGTCGCTTCTCTCTCCCACTACCATGGCACAATTGGACTCAATGACTCAACACATAAATATGCCTTTTTCTAACAGGCAGGCTTATCTCTGCTATGCCTTCTCTGTAGTCTCCTCGTAGTTGTTAACCTGATGGATTTATTTTACTACTACGCAAGCATCTGTCTTCCTCCTTGTTTTAGCTCCTATAAATGTTAAAGACACTACAGTATTTAGGTCTCTGCACCACATCTCCAATAATATAAACCTTCCATATTTCTATAACTGTCAGTTTCTCTTCTCAGTTATATATCTCTTCATGGCAGTCAAGCTTCACAATGTCTCTGACTCAGCTGGATACCAGATGCATGCTGTAGTGTGCTGCCATCTCTTTACCAATGTTCATGTACCCTTTATTCAGTGGCTTACCTTGCTGTTTCTGCATGGTAGTGAAATCTTCAAAGGTGAGGGTGCGCACAGGGGGCCTCCAGAATGCATATGTTTCCATAATGGCCTCCAGGCCAGTTCTGTGGAATTAAAAATAAAATAAAAGATAAACGTCTGAAAGTGAGTGATTAGATCAGCTTTGATAGAGAGATGGCCCTTGCCTCAAATGACAGAAGACTCATGGCCACTGTGGGGTCACATATTCCTCAGGTGAACCCTAATGCATAAGTGATGTTTTTGAAAATAAAACAGGTTTTCTCCAGGCCAGGAATATAACAGAATTGCACCATTAGTCCAATTGCTTTTATATTGTTTATTTACTTACTTGCATACTTATTTTAACTAGGATTCTGAAATCTCTACCTTCTTTCTGGGATTCTGTTTTGGTGGCTAGATTTTTGCTACCTCCTTTATCACAAAGCTGAGTTTTCCAGGCACCACAGAATAGGATACTTTCACACACTCAGGGAAGGTGGCATTCAGGCTCTGGGACCTAATGCAGATGTAACTGAAGGGTTCACTGAGACTGGCACCTCACCTACATATTTTGGATACCTATTTTTGATTTCCAAATCAAGATGGAATCCCCTCTATGAGAAGCTCTCTCTCCAGTCTCTCATTGCAAAGTTCTTGGTGTAGATTACAAGAAAAGAGCAGGAGGACACCAAGGTGTTCTTCATGAGACGGTTACCTTGGGCCGCCTCCTACAAAAAATTCTCCTTTATGTGATGGAATCTGTTCACTTATCCCATTATTACTTCATTTTTGTCTGGTTTCCCATGACATGCTGTGTCCCCTGTATTGTCATTTGCTACAGGCAGTCATCAAGTTAGCTGGAATTGCAGCCACTCTAGGGGACAGGACTAGGATCTCAAATGACTGGGATAAACTGGAAAACAGATAAACTGGAAATGGATTTCTCTCTGTTGCTGCAGGGCTAGTAGCAATGGCTTCTAGCTGCAGCAAAAGAAATTTAGGTTGGAGATTAGGAGGAACTTTCTGAATATAAGGATGGTTTAGCATTAAAATAGGCTACGTAAAGAAGTTGTGGAATCTCCATCCTTGGAAATTTTCATGAGCAGGTTAGACAGATTCAGATTGTTAGCAGCTGGAAGGGACGTCGCAGGTAATTGGGTCCAGCCTTTCCCCTGCCCCACCACTCTGGGCAGGAAGACAACTGAGATTAGGTGACCCCAGCAAGATAATTGTCCAGTCTCCTCTTGAAAACCTCCAAGGTAGTTGACTGCACCACCTCCGGAGGGAATTTATTCCACAGTCTGGACATCCCGACTGTGAAGGTCTTTTTCCTGGTATATAGCCTGAAGCAGCCTCCCAGGAGTATGTACCCATTGGTCCTGGTCTTCCCCAGTGGTGCACTACTGAACAGTTGTTCACTGAGCTCCTGATGCACTCCTCTGATATAGCAGTAAGCCGCTATCAAGTCCCCTCTCAACCTTTTCTTCCTTAGGTTAAAGAGGCCCAGGTCCCTCAGTCTTTCCTTGTATGGCTTGCCTTGTAAGACCCTGATCATACAGGTGGCTCTTTTCTGGATCCTCTCAAGCTTTTCCACATCCTTATTGAAGTGCGGCACCCAGAACTGGACACAGTATTTCAACTGTGGTCTCACTAATGCCGAGTACAATGGGAGCATCACTTCCTTATTTTTACATGAGATGCATCAGTTGATGCACACCAGCATAATACTTGCCCTGCTGACCACCACCTCACACTGATAACTCATATTCATGCAGTGGTCAGTCATTACCCCTAGGTCCCTGCCAGCCATGGTGACCCTGGCTGTTTGCCCCCAGGTGGAGCACCTTACACTTGGAAGTGTTAAACTTCATTTGGTTCCAGTCTGCCAAACTCTTGAGCCTAACCAGGTCTGCCTGTATTTGCAACCTATCTTCTGACATGACCGCACTGCCCCATAACTTGGTGCAGTCCACAAACTTGGGCAGTGAGCTTTTCATCCCCCACCCAAATCACTAACCCCTGAGGGACACCACTGGTCACTTCACACCAGGACAACACAGATTCATTCATAAGAACTCTCTGGGTCCTACCCTGTAGCCAGTTTCCCACTCACTGAAACATTGAGCAGCTGAGCCCACAATCTTCCAGTTTTCCCACAAAGATACCATGGGATACTAGATCAAAAGCCTTTTGGAAGTCTAGGTATATAACATCTCTCTCATCTCCCATGTCCAGGTGACAAGAGGCTTGGTTGTATAAGGAGATGAGATTGGTAAGACAAGACCCACCCATGACAAAGCCATGCCGGCTGTCGTTCAGAATCTTACCTTCCCTGAGCATATTGCACAAAGTTCTTTAACAAGCTTTTCCAGGATTTTTCCTGGGATAGAGGTTAGGCTGATTGGCCTATAGTGGCCTACAGATATTTGGCTGGGATGGTTTTGTCATCCATAGGGGGTCTACCAAACTCAAAGAAGAGCCAACCAATTTTCTGGGCAGATCATGGGGCTGGCTGCCCTTGTCATGGAATGAGCACAGCAGGGCTTGCCAATCCCACTGATTGGCTGAGGGGCCTTGGCAGTCCCATCCCTCTCTACAGATTGCCACATGGCCCAAAACAGTGGGTTAATTACCCCGAGTAAGCCTGGGGAAGCCATGAATCTATTGGCTATTAAGTGTGGATTAATGGCTTCCTCAGGCTTAATCAGGGTAATTAATCTGCAGTTTCAGACCATCCCCAAGCAGTGGGTTCGTTGGAGGGCTCACTAAAAAAAAAGCAAACCCCTTACCGGGAAGCAGAGAAGCCCTGCAGTCTTGTAGCATGGGGGAGGGGGAGGGGCAAGGATGGAGAGGCAGGGAGAAAAAGAGGGGCAGGTCATGGGAGCACAGGGGTGCTCTCAGGAGATGGTGTCAAAGCAGCCTCTGTGGCTCCTTCTGTAGGTACCCCTGCCCTGCCCCCTCTAAGCCCCTTTACCCCCCCACACACAAACCTCTCCCACCATCCCCCTGTGCTCCAAAACTGCAGGGCTTCTCTGCTTGCCACTAGGTTTAGTTTACTTTAGTTTGCAGTGAGCCTGCCAAAAGCGTGGAGACTGTGCTTTTTCACAGAGCGCACCCAAAATCATATTTCTGTGAAAATCATGATTTCAGTAGGTCCCTAGTCATGGATGATCCTAAGGAAGGGGCTGGCCTAGACAACCTTCTGACATCCCTTACAGTCCTACTTTTCTATGATCCTATGTTTTACTTAAAAAGTAAAAATGTATCCTCTTTCACTCATTCTCAAAGCCTCTCATCAGATGTTGTGTTAATATTGTAGCTGGCTTTTGCTTTTGAAAATATATTTCATACAAATGTTTCTACTCAGTCAATTAGCTTTCCAAAGTCTCCCCGGAAGCTCAGATGCTTTAAATATATTAGAGTTGGCAAACTGAACTCTGTATTTTAAGAGGAGGTTTAGAGAAGAGGTTTTTGCATGGTGTTATTAGCTGCTGAGCTGTGAGAAACAGGAACAGAAGACATCTCAATGTAGCAATCTCACACTCGCACTGAATTCACTGCAAGAAATAAAGTTTCACTAACCTCATCTGGGGCATTTTATTCCCTGTGGTTTTTCTACAGCAGAAAACCCTTCCAGAATTTGGGCTGTTGAGGATTGCATCAGCCTGCCACTCCACTGCTTCCCTCTTTGTGTGCATGGAAACAGGTGGTGCTAACACACAGCAGTGATATACAGCTCTATGAACCTCTCTCAAAGGAGTGTGAAAGATCCAGGGGATGCCAGAAAACTTCAGACAACTCCAGCAGACAGGTATGGGCTTTACATGCTGGTTCACATATAACATTGCCTTGTTGTCTCTGAGCTCCATGAACTACCAAAGGCCTTCGTATTAACCAGATAGCTTTGTTGCAGTATGTTCAGCGTGAGTGTGAGAATGCTATGTTGAGATGTCTTCTTTCCTTGCTTCTAACAGATTAGCAGCTAATAAACACCATGAAACAACAACCTCTCCTCTAAACCTCCTCTTAAAATATAGTTTGGTTTGCCAACTCTAATATATTTAAAGCATCTGAGCTTCCGGGGAGACTTCGGAAAGTTAAATGAGTGAGTGGATATGCTGCATTGCAAGATGGCTGCCAAATTTCCTCTGGAACAGCAAGCAGGAGAAGCAGAGTCCAGTGTTAACCTTTTCACAGCCACTCTCCAATTGGTCACAGTTTTCAGCTGAACAGCCAAAAGTTGTTGCCAATTTGAGAGCAGCTGTGAAAGAGTTAACACTAAACTCCATCTCTCCTTGCTGTCTAGAGTAGTGTTTTTCAAACTTTCTTCATCTGTGGACTCCTAAAAAGATGTAAATGCAGTTGTGGACCCCTTTGAATTGCAAGTGTGGGTATTTACATATTTTTGATTGATCATAATATTTTTTCATGGACCCCTTAGACATAGTCTTTGGATCCCTGGGGTCCACAGACCACAGGTTGAAAACCACTGGTCTAAACAGAAGCTGGCAGCTGTCTTGCAGCACAGTTTCTCTCTGATGAGCCAACTCTAGGCTGTAACTGGAAAAACCTTTTTCTTCTACATTCTGTCTTTCAAAAATCAATGTGTATATCCCATTTGGGGGGGGTATAGTATGGAAAAAAATATGGTATATTTTTATAAGGGAGTAAGCATTGAAAACCAGGGTGCTTGAGATGTATGCCTGCCTGGAAGATGGTTCTAGTGGTCCTATCAGAGAACAGGGATCAGGGTAAGAGACGTCCATAACACCTTTTCTCTCAAACATGCCAGACAGAGTTGGGTGCAGCTTCCAGGCCAGTTTCACTGCCTCATCTCCAGATTGAGGGGGAATGGGGTCACACTACTCAGAAAAAATAGTAGACACTCTGGGAATTCAGACCCAGAGGTAGCAGCTGTTGAAGGGACTTTTTATTTACAAAATGCTCATTCACCTTTGGATCTGATTAACTTAATTACACACCTAAAGTCCAGTGAGCTCAGTGGGATTAAAGTGTGCATTCCAGGTGCTAAGGTGCTTTGCTGCATAGGGATCTCTTACCAAGCTGGACTGCTTGGAAAATCTAGCTGCTTAATTTGGGATCTAAATGGGTTCCACTCTATTTACTTGACAGTCCAGATAATAAAGCATTGGACAATATTCATGTAACCTCCGCTTTCCTCTTTGTAGGACCCCACCCCAGATTCTGGCCTACTAACTGCCTATCCAGCCACAAAATTTCCTGCCCCATACCATCTTTATGAAGGACAGGAAGAAAAGGGATCAGAGGAGAATTCATTACCAACATTGTTTTAATAAGGTCAGCCCCTTTAAAAGGTATCCAAATTTTTCTCCTTTTCATTCTTTTTTTATTTTTAGTACTATAGAGTTGTAATAATGGGCAATAAATGAAACAGTTCCATTGTCTGAAAAATGAAAAAAGATGTCCCAGCTATCTGTGCGTGTCAGTGATCTGTTCCAGATGACTGACCCTACCACGTCTGCTGCATGCAGAACTCACACCATCATTTCATTGTTCACTTTGCAGGCCAACCCATTGGCTCTTCATATCTTTCCTACCTCTCCATCCCTAGGCAAGAGCTCTAAAGGCTCTTCCAGTAGGACCTATTCTTGTTCATCTCAGCAGGACAAGTTCAAAAAGGAAGATACAGTGTTGGCCCGACTTAGATTTTAACAGTCTTTGCCTCTGGACTGCTGTCCCTTTCCAATATGGGAACTGTTTCATAGAATTATAGAAAATTAGGGCTGGAAGGGACAGCAATCATTTTGTTACTTGTCAGCTCCATGTTCTTGGGGAACCCTGACACAGGACACAGACTGTCTGACTCACAAAGAATCGCCCCCCCTCCCCTCCTCTACCTAAACAGAAACTGATTAAGATGCAGTGAGAGACACACCTAAAACCCTCCAGATAAGGGTGACAAAAGTGAAACAACTGCCTTAGGTCTCATTTGCATCTGAGATGGAACCAGAT
>NW_017728943.1:9771462-9791968 GCF_001723895.1 Crocodylus porosus | reverse complement strand
GGGACTGGAGGAACCCAGCCCCACTGAACTGAGTCCTGCAAGATAGCTCCATTGGGGGTGAGGTCTTGCAGAAGGAAGAGATACAGCTCTGTATAGAAACACAAGTAACACAAGCAGCACATTGATAGAATTACCAAGACCCTAGCCCTAATAAATGAGCACACCCCAAAGTAGCAGGCAAATCTGGTAACAATTTAGTCTGACCCCCTCCTCAAAGCAGAACCGTCCCTACCTAGATCATCCCAGCCAAAGCTTTGTCCAGCTGGGTCTTAAAAACCAAGGATGGACACCCCACAACTTCTCTGGGCAACCTGCTCCAGTACTTTACTACCTTCCTAGTGAGAAAATTCTTCCTAATATCTAACCTAAACTTCCCTTGCTCCTCCTTGTTCTGACATCTGCCACCACCAACAGGCAGAGGAAGAAAAAATTATTTGGGAGGGCTGGTGTACACGCACACATGTGTGTGTGCCCCCCCCCCAGGTAAGTCTGTGGAGGAAGGGGAAAGGGCCATGGGTGTGGGGGCAAATCGAGACCCCAGTGGTGAGGGAGGGAGCAGGGTAGGGGCTGGGCCAGGTGGGGCCCTCGCTGGGCCAGGCAGTGGGACAACTGGATCCTGGGCAGCTTCTCCAGGGGCACGAGGGGCTCCTGTGAAGTACACAGGAGCAGGGGCAGAGACAAAATGCACAGCAGCAGCTGCCCCCACCCCACACTCAGATGGAGGGGCACGTGCCCCCCAGATACCCACCAGGGCATGCACAGCAGCAGAAGCCCCCGCCTCTCTCCCCCACTTCCCTGGATGAGCTGCCTGGGCCCCGACCATCTCACCACCTGGCTGCGATCCTGGCTGCATGTGCATCCCTCCCTACCCCTGCTGCAGCTGCCTGGAGCTTGCAGCCAGGCTGCCTTGAGGCCCTACCCACTGCCCCAGGTTTGGGCAGGCTGAGCCCCATTACCCCCAGCCTTCCACCGCCTATGGCCACCACTGAGAACAGTCTAGCTCCATGCTCTTTCAACCCCCCCCGCCCTTCAGGTATGTGAAGGCTGCTTTTAAATCCCCTCTCAGTCTTTTCTCTTTCAGGTTCAATAAGCCCAGTTCCCTCATAAGTCATGTGTCCCAGCTCCCAAACCATTTTTATTGCCCTCCACTGGATTCTCTCCAATTTGTTCACATCCTTTCTGTAGTGGGGGGCCCAAAACTAAACACAGGACTCCAGACACGGCCTCATCAGCAAGGATCTGGGTTTTCCACGTACCATGGAAAAATAAAGAAAACCATGGAGTTCCCTATTTTATCAGAGAAAAAATGGATTTTACCTTTTAGCAAAGAAACCTGCAGATTTCCCACTTTTGCAAAGAGCTCTGCAGGCTGGCAGAGTTCCAGCCTGCAAAAGCTAATTGCAAAAAGGGCATGGCAACCCCAATCCTGTCCGGAGGGAGAGGGGGAAAGGGTGGGGCCTGAAGCTCAGTCAGCCAAGGCTTGGCTCAGGCTCACTTTCCTTTTTGAATCCTGTGAGGTAAGTAGGACATGCAGGGGGGCATATCATGTCACTCTGGGTCCATGCACTGCTGACTAGGTGGGTACTCCATGTGGGGCTTTCCCCAATACTGCCCCGCTCCTCAGCCCTCAGCCAGCTTCCTGCAGGAGTGCCCTCCTGGCTGGCAGTGCATGGACCCAGGGTGGCATGCTGTCGGTCCTTCAGGGAAGCCACACACAGCATGCACCTGGCTGTCCCCACCCCCCACACAGATCTGCAGGGCATGGGTCCCCCCACCCCCTGGGAGTGCAGGGCCCCACCTCTGCCCAAGCCCACAGCAGGCAGCAGCAGTGGGGGAGCCATCTCTGTGTTCCTTCTGGTGGGGGTAGGGGGTTGCAGACCTGGGTCCCTGACCCCATAGCCCTGGCAGCTTGGGGGCACACTCCAGCAAGGCTTGAGGGCAGAGGCTGTGGGTGAGGGGAGTGAGGATCACCAGCTGGGCTGTGGGGGCTGTTGAGACAGGAAGTGAGGGGCATGAGCAGGCCAGGGAGTGCAGGGCACAAACAGGGCTGGTGTGGTTGTGGGGGGGCTTTAATTTTAAATCACCAATTGTGTAGTTTTTAAATCAGAGAATTTGTGATATTTTAATAAGGGAAACCCAGGATCCTTGCTCATCAGTGCTGAAAAGAGATGAATAAATCACTTCCCTTGACCCAGTGGCAACACGCCTACCAATACAGCCCAGTATACTGTTAGTATTCTTGGCAACTAGGGCACAATGCTGGCTCATGTTCAGTTTATTGTCCACTGTAACCCCCAGGTCCTTTTCTGCAGAGCTGCTGCCCAGCTAGTCAGCCCCCAGCCTGTACTGGTGCATGGGATTGTTTCATCCTAAGTACAATACTTTGCATTTGTTGTTGAGATTTCTTTTGCCCCAATCCTCTAATTTGTCTAGGTCACTCTGAATTGTAGCCCTACCCTCCAACATATCCCCTACTTCCCCCAGTTTGGTGTCATCTGCAGACTGGCTGAGGGTGCACTCCATCAATGACATGGAAGATGGCATTAAGACATTGAACAAAACCAGCCCCAGGGCCAACCCCTGGGGCATCCACTTGATACCAGCTGCCAGCTAGACATTGACCCATTGATACTACTCTCTGAGCCCAATGTTCCCAGTTTTCCTTCCATGTTAGGGTCCATTCATCCAGCCCATACTTCTTTAGTTTGCCTGGGAGAATGGTGTGGGAGACCATACCAAAAGCCTTGCTAATATCAAGATACACCACACCCACTGCTCTCCTCAATCCACAGAGCAAATCATCTTATTACAGAAGGCCATCAGGTTGGCAAGGCATGAGTTGCCCCTGGTGAATCCATGCAGACCATTCCTAATCACCTTCTCCTCCTCCAAATGCTTAGAAATGGATTCCTTCAGGATTCACTCCAAGATTTTTCCAAGGACTGAGGTGTGGCCGACTGGTCTGTGGTTCCCTGGATTCTTTTTTTTCCCCCCTTTCTTAAATATGGGAACAATGTTTGAGATTTTGCAATCATCTGGGGTCTCTCCTAATCACCATGAATTTTCAAACATGATGGCTAGTGGCTCTGCAGTCACATCAGCCAACTCCCTCAGCACCCCTGGTTGCATCCCATTTGGCCCCATGGACTTGTACACATCCAGCTTGTCTAATAGTCTCTAACTTGTTCTTTCACCTGTTAGCTGCTCACTTCCTCCCCAAACTGTGCTGCCCAGTTGAATAGTCTGGGAGCTGACCTTGCCTGTGAAGATTGAGGTGAAAAAGGCACTGAGATTGAGCACTTCACCATTTCCTTCATCCTCTGTCACAAGGTTCCCTCCCCCATTCATTAAGGGACCCACACTTCCATAGTTTCACAGTAGCTAGGGTTAGGAGGGACCTGAACAGATCATCTAGCCTGACCCCCTACCACAGGCAGGAATGAATGCTAGGTTCACAAGACCCCAGACAGGTAATCATCCAGCCTCCTCTTGGATTTTCCCAAAGTAGGGGCAAGGACCATTTCTCTGGGAAGTTGGTTCCAGATTTTGGCGAGCCTAACTGTAGTTTCATAGTTAGAAGGGTTGGAAGGGACCTGAGCAGATCATCGAGTCTGACCCCCTGCCATGGCAGGAAAAAGTACTGGGGTCCAATGACCCCAGCAAGACTATTGTCAAGCCTTGTCTTAAAGACCCTCAGGGTAGGAGCCAGCACAACTTTGCATGGAAGTTGGTTCCAGATCCTAGCCGCCCTGACAGTGAAGTAGCGCCTCCTGATGTCTAGTCTGAATCTACCCTCTGCCAACTTGTGATCATTATTTCTAGTCACTCCTGGTAGTGCTTGGGGAAACAGGGACTCCCCCAGTGCCTGCTGGTCCCCTCTGACTAGTTTGTAACAGGCCACTAGATCCCCCTCCAGCCTCTCTTGTGGAGGCTGAACAGGTTCAGGTCCCGTAGCCTGTCCTCATAGGGCCTGCCCTGCTGCCCCCGATCATGCGGGTGGCCCTCCTCTGGACCCTCTCCATGTTATCCACATCCCTCTTGAAGTGTGGCACCCAGAACTGGATGCAGTACTCCAGCTGCGGCCTGACCAGTGCTGCATAGAGGGGGAGTATCACCTCCTTTGATCTGCTTGAGATGCATCTGTGGATGCATGACAAGGTACAGTTGGCCTTCCTAACTCCATCCCCACACTGCCAGCCCATATTCATCTTGGCATCAATGACGACTCCAAGATCCTTTTCTGCCTCTGCACTGATGAGAAGGGAGTTCCCCAGCCTGTAAAAAAATTGCCTTCTGATCTCTAACCTAAACTTATTCTCCATCAGCTTAGTACCATTGTTTCTCGTCACCCCAGGTGGTGCTGGTGAGAAAAGGGCTCTACCTATTTGCTGATGATCTCCTCTGATGAGTTTGTAGGTAGCCACCAGGTCCCCCCCTCAGCCTTCTCTTGCTGAGGCTGAACAGGTTCAGGTCCCTCAGTCTCTCCTCATAGGGCCTGTCCTTCTGCTCTCTCACCAAGTGGGTGGCCCTCCTCTGGACACTCTTCAGGCTGGCCACATCCCTCCTGAAGTGCGGCACCCAGTACTGGATGCAGTATTTGAACTGCAGCCTGACCAGTGCCACAGAGGGGGAGGAACACTTCTCTGGACCAGCTTGAGATGCATTTTTGGATGCATGACAAGGTATGGCTGGCCTTGCTGGCTGCGGTCTGGATTGGCGGCTCATGTTCATCTTGGAGTCAATGATGATTCCAAGATCCTGTTCCGCCTCTGTGCTTTCAAGAGGGGAACTCCCCAGCCTGTATGTATGCTGTGGATTCCTTCTCCCAAGGTGCAGCACCCTGCATTTGTCTACAATGAACCCCATCCTATCATCATCAGCCCACTTCTATACTCTATCTAAATCTATTTGCAGCCTCTCTCTCCCTTCAAGTGTGTCCACTTTGCCCCGCATCTTAGTATCATCAGCAAACTTGGACAGTGTGCTTTCCACCCTCCCCCCCCATCCAAGTTGCTGATGAAGATGTTAAACAGTGCGGGCCTGAGAACCGAGCACTGGGGTACCCCACTGCTCACATCACACCAGGTTGAGTACAACCCATCCACCACTGCTCTCTGGGTGCACCCCATCAGCCAATTTTTTACCCATCCAACTATGTAGGCATCAGTGCCACAGTCGCTTAATTTATTGATGAGGATGGGGTGAGAGACAGTGTCAAAGGCCTTCTTAGAGTCTAGAAAGACACCATCATAGTTACCTGTTCATGAAAGGCAACCAGGTTGGTCAGGCAGGACCTGCCTTTCCTGAACCCATGCTGATTGCACCTGAGCATGATCTCCCCTGCTGGCCCCCCACAGATGTGCTCCTTGACAATTCTCTACAAGATATTCCCAAGCACCAAGGTGAGGCTTACAGGCCTATAGTTACATGGGACCTCCCTTTCTTGAAAATTGGGACCACATTAGCCAGTTTCCAATCCCCCAGCACCTGGCCAGATGACCACGAATACTCATACAGCCAGGCCAAGGGCTCTGCAATGACCCCTGCCAGCTCCCTCAACACCCTTGGGTGGAGGGCATCTGGACCTGCAGATTATCTTCTTCTGGTTACTAACGTGCTTGTAGAAATGCTCCTTGTTATCTTTCATGTCCCTTGCCAGCTGCAACTCTGATGACACTTTGGCCTTCTTGACTTCATCCTGCATGCGTGGGCAATAGTCCTATTCTCCTCCCTAGTTGTTTGTCCAAGTTTCCACTTCTTATAAGCTTCCTTTTTGTGATTTAGTTTACTGAAGGGTTCCCTGCTAAGCCAAGCTGGTCTTCTGCCATACTTGCTAGTCTTCCTGAGCATTGGGATGGTTTATTACTGCACTCTCAGTAAGGCTTCTTTAAAAGTACAGCCAGCTCTCCTGGACTCCTCTCCCCTCAGACTGGTTTCCCAGGTGATCTTGCCCATGAACTCCCCGAGTGAATCACAGTCTGCTTTTCTGAAGTCCAGGGTCCTTACTCTGCTGCTCTCCATCCTTCCTTTCCTCAGGATCCTGAACTCTACTATCTCATGGTCACTGCTGCCCAAGTTGCCATCTACTAGTACATCCCCCAACAATTCTTCCCTGTTTGTGAGCAGCAGATCAAGAAGAGCACAGCCCCTAGCTGGCCACTCCAACACTTGCATCAGGAACTTGTCTCCAATGCTTTCCAAAGACTTCCTGGATTGCCTGAGCACTGCTGCATTGCCCTCCCAACAAAATGTCAGAGTGATTGAAGTCCCCCATGAGAACCAGGGCTTGTGATCAGGAAATGTCTGCTAGCTGTTTGAAGAAAGCATCCTCCAACACTTCCTCCTGGTCTGGTGGTCCATCACAGACCCCTACCATGACATCATGCTTGTTGCTCTCCCCTCTGACCCTAACCTGGAGACTTTCAACAGGCCTACCTCCTCTGGAGTTTAATACTGAAGCTCTGAGCAATCATACACTCTTTATATAAAAGTGCAACTCCCCTGCCTTTCTTTTCTGAACAGTTTGTACCCATCTGTGACAGTGCTCCAGTCATATGAGCTATCCCACCAGGTCCATTATTCCAATTACATCATGCTTCCTTGACTGTGCAAGGATTTCCAGTTCTTCCTGCTTGTTTCCAAGGCTCCATGCATTAGTGTCCAGGAACCTAAGATAACTAGTTGATTGCCCATCTGCTTCCTGTTGGATGGATAAATTCCATAATCCTAAGGCAATGAAGAGCCTCCTTGTCAAAGAGGCCTCCATCAGGTCTTCAAAAAACGTAACCTGCAACCGTAATATCTGTACATCAGCTAGCTTGCCATTCAGCTACCTGAGCTACATAGGTAATTTAGAGGCTGTTTTGAAAAGTTCTAGTTCCTTCTTTCCTGACTCTTTAAATCAGACAAACCATATCACTCTCAGATAGTTGTGCAGCCTCCATTATAATATTAACCAAAAGCTTGCAGTCTTTAATATATTTGTATCCACAACACTCCTCTGGAGTAGGCTGGTATTCCTAACAGGTTGAGAACTGATGCACAGAGAAACTAAATGACCTCTCCAAGATCTCATGGAGCAGGATCTTTGTGGCAAAGAAGGGACTTAAATGAAGATCTCTCAAAGTCCCAGACCAGCCCCCCCACCCCCCCACCCCCCGATTGGTCTGAATGAAAGGACCATCCTTTCAATCAGGCAACAAAATCATATACCAATGCTACCTTGGAATGCTCGCACATTTAAAAATAACCCTCACCACCCTGAATGAGTTCAGCTGTTGGGCCCCGTGTACCCTAAAACACTTCCTGCTCCTTTTCCTCCTAGCACATTTCATGGTAACATAAGCATCGTATTCATCATAGCTGTATAAGGAGATAGGCATTAGCTCCTTCCTGTGACTGCTATCTGAGAGAGAGGTATGCAAGGAAGTGAGAAAATGAGCAGGAAAAATCCCAGACCTGTGGATATCTTGATCCCACATTTCACTCTGTTCTCATTTCATCTTGGATCAACTTGTGGTCCATGTTTTCTGATTTGCCCATCATGTTTCTGTCCTTCACAACTTTCCAAAGGCCATCTTATTAACCATCAAACTTTGCTGTAATAGTTTCAGGTTGGGATGAGGAAAACATCTCCCTGTAGAATCCTCAGAAGGATTTGGATGGTTCCATGCCCATATAACATCCCCAAGGCATCGGCCTCACCTTGTACTGCCAAGCTTGGTTTTGCCCAAAAATGGGGTGGTTGGGTTATAAACATGGAGATCTGGTTATGCAGTCTTAAATGTCACCAGCAAGTCCCTGTGAATGCTTCAGTCAATTCCAAACCAACCATAACAGAATAAGAAATAAGTGAAAGCATCAATTTTAACCTCATAGAACTGGCCCCATTGTCAAGCAGAAAGGCAAAGTTATAGGGAGGGAGAAAAAAAACAAAACCAAAAACAAAAACCTTCCCCTTCTTTTATCCCCATGCTATTCTTTCCCCTGCTTTATCTGGTCTCTGTGACTAACATTCTGGCAGGCATAGTTTAGTGTCCCCAATGACACTGATACTGCCTTGAGACTTTTAGAGATCTGTATTTTGAGTGGGTTTTTTCCTGAATAGTATAACTAAGAAGTTGTTGTGGGAATGGTGGAAGGTATAGAAGACCAAACAAAAAAAGTGCTTTTTTAATTCTCACAACCATAGATCTGCAGGTGAATTTGGAGCTGCAGTAGGGGAGTTAGAAGAGCTGGCTAATATAATCAGGAAAAGACACACACCCCTATTAAGGGATCAGTTCCTCACCATACTCAGGGTGTGGATACATGACAATTACTATGGAACATTTACCCTGGATTTTATTCTATGGAAAAAGTTACTCTATAGTGAGTGCATCTACACATACGTTAATGTCCCATTGCTAATATATGTCAAGTTTAGTACCTCTAATATGAGGTATTAACTAAATGTGCAGTGGCCAGCACTACTGCACAGCAGCAAAGACGCACAGTCTTTTCATGATGCTTAATGTGTAGTAGACTAATTCTATTGTGCATTAGCATGACTTTTGCTGTGACATGCTAACGTGCAGTAGAATTAGTCTACTGTGTATTAAGCTTCTTGTGTAGATGAACCTAGTAATGAGCAGGCACATAACCAGCACTCCCGTACCAGTGCCTTGGTAGGCACTATTACAGCACCTGCCCACTAGATGGGGGAAGAGCAAGTTTGTGTTGACCAAACTCCTACCCAGAAATTATGCCAGCTAGGGGAGTGGATTCAGTGTAATTTACAGTGGTGCATAGTTACTCCTCATTATTTTAGGGGAAGATTTACTCTAGAATGTAGTGATTTATGCTGGTGTAAGTCTGCATATCATGTATCCATTTCACTTTTATCCCCGTGTAAAATCTAATTATTCTGTAGTAAATATGTGCCTACTCTGATATTTCTTCTTCATATAGTTTGGATCTTAACACATTTCTTTCCCATATTTGTGTACCTGTATGCACATGCATGAGGGGATGCCCATGTGCATGTGCATCCCTGCCTTTGTTTTGTTTTTTAAAAATCCCAGAATCATGAACACTAGTTGAGGATTTCAGTGAAAGTTTGACCAGAGCAGGGCTAGTAACATAGCCTTGTGTCTTCATAAGTACTTTTGCCAGCCCTTTCCCCCCCACCTTAAGCCTCAACCTGCTCTCTTTGTTGTATAATACCTTCAAAATTTTAATTCCTCTTTACATCATTTCCCAGTCAGCTGTCTGCCTGACCTACCTTAGGTTTGCAACTGCATCAAGTCCTAGCTATGTCAGCGAAGGCAGGAATCAGGCGAAGAACTGGGACAAGACAGGCATCCCTCATTAAGGAAAGAAGAGGAAATAGGGAAAGACCCACACCTGTTTGAAGTATCAGAGTTAGCCGGTAGTCTCAGGGATGGAAAGCTCTGATCTCAGCAGGGATGAGGTAAGTTCATATAGGCTCACAGCCATGACGAAATAAGAGCAGTCCATCTAGAATCACAGAGTCAGAAAAGTAGGGTTGGAAAGGACCTGAGGAGGTAATCTAGTCCAACTTCCTGTGCAAAGCAGGGACATCTCCAAATATATTATCCCAGCCAAGGCTTTCTCTAGCTCGGTCTTAAAAACCTCCAAGGATGGAGATTCCACCACCTCTCTCTGGGTAACTTGTTCCAATGCTTTACTACCCTCCTACTGAGAAAGGTTTTCCTAATATCCAACCCAAACTTCCCTTGCTGCAATTTCAGCCCATTGCTCCTTGTTCTGTCATCTGCCAGCACTGACAGCAGTCTAGCACCATGCTCTTTGGAATCACCCTTCAGGTAGTTGAAGGATGCTATTAAAAGCCCCCCTCAAGTCTCCTCTTCTCCACACTAAATAGGCATCTATCTACACACGCTTGGAGAGGGCATTTTGATTAAATTAGATCAGTTCCCAAGAGCTGTTCTAAACACCTGTAGTGTCTTGTGTATTCAGCATCCTAGGTTTCAAAGTGATGGTGGGAGTGCTTCTGTTAAAGCTGAATACCACCATTTTGAAATGCAGAGATGTTGAATACACAAGAGGCTGCAGCACACTGGAGCTTTCTGATTAGAACTAGCAAATTGCCCATCAAGAACAACTAGGGAGGGCGGGGACAAAGGTCTGCATCCAGCCCTCCTCCCACCTCAGGCCAGGGTCAAGGCTGCTTCCCACCACTCCCCACCGCTTCGCTCCCCACCTCCCCTTCAGGCCAGGGCTGGGGCCACTCCCCGCCTCCTCCCCCAAACTGCTTCAGCCTGGAGCCTGTGACCACGGTGGTGGTGGTAGTTGCAGCTGTGGCAGGGCACAAACACCAGTAACCTCCCCTCTCCTTTCCACGCTCCCTCCCCTCCCTGACAGCTGTTCTTAGGAGTGGGCAGGAGCCAGCCCCTGGCTCCAAGAAGCACGCAAGGAGGGTGGGGTGAGGCCAGCACCACTGGCCTCATCTGCCCACTCTGTCCCCTCCATTATGGCAGTGCTTCAGTCCCTGCCATCCCCCTCTGCCTGAAAGGACCAGGGGAATCCCTGTAGTAGAATATCATCTCTGACTTTCCCCAAACTCTACTATCTGACAACTGTCACTGCAAAGGGCAGACTCCTCTGCCCCATCTCTTCAGGTAACCCTGACTTGTAGCCCGAGCTGGATACATTCCTGAGTGAGGGGGGAAACCTGCTCCCTCTGCCTGCATGATTGGCCTCACATACCTAGGTTGGGGGCTTAAACTCCCTATTGTTCTAAGCAATGCCAGCCTGACTGGGAGTGGGCTAAAGACCCTGCCAGTCTACCCAGCAACCAGCGATTCATTTCAAATTGGTTGGCTGGCAGGCAACAGTTGTTGGGCTTCATTGGATCAGATAAATGAGGTCATAATGTCTACGTAAGTGAAGGACTGCCCAAGAGGAGGGACAGTAGCCATGATGAGAACTCAGAGAAGCTGGACTCTTTCCATCTTGAAACTCATGATCAGTGAACTGCTTGCCTCCAGAGGGAATCTCCACCTGCCTCTGGATGACACTTGTGAGTATCTTTTCACAGTCAACTCCCTTCATTGCCCAGTCCTCTGGCCCATTCAATCCAACTACCTCCTTGCATTCAGTTTAGGCTGTTTTTCCCTCTTCATTGCCTGGGTGCTGGCAGAGGGAGCCCAGCAATCACCTGAGAGAACTTCCTTTCTCCCAGTTGTGGCAAGTAACACCACAATAGCTTGCCACAGCTGAAAGCAGCCATTACAGCTTTCCCTTGCTTTATGCTGTACACATATTCCTGGAAAATGGCACATAACTCAAATTCATATACAGAGAATCCATTTTACAAATGTAACAAATATGGATACATTCCAAGACCTCAATTGTACTGACCACCAGACCCATTTCTACAAGGTACTTACTAACAGCAGACAGAACACAAACACAGGGTGGTGGTGAATATTACTATAATGGGGATGACAACTACAGAAATACGTCACAGACAACAAGCAAGGAGCACAGATGCACACAGGAGATTATACGTTAGTGAACGTCACTCCCACAGTTCACTGCACAAAAGCAGCTGACTGTGGGCTTCTACCATACTGATTACATACGAGTGAATTTAACTTGCATATAATGAATTTTTGGTATAAGAAGGGTCATCACATAAGAGTGAATTCACCCATACAGAACCCATATAAAGCGAGGAAAACCTGTACATGTCTGTTCAGACTCTGCAGTACTCAGCTGGAATATGTTTAGTGCATATAGAAACACCAGGGAATCAATAGCAGCCCAACTCTAAAACCTCTTCTTAGGTCCTTGAGCAGCCTTAACTAGAAGAAGTGTTATCTGCATCCCTTAAAATAATTTTGGTTATTCTCCGAAGTTTACTAAACACCCACAAGCATCTAAGCCTTTCTACAATCTTACTAAGTTTTCTGCTTCAGAGATAACTCACAGCAATGAGTTTTACTGGTAACCTTTCAATTTCTTTGAACATCCCTTGGCTTTGTATTATGAGTAAAGCCAGTCAAGAAATTGCTGGAACAGTTTACCAACTGAAAATGAGGATCTGTCAAAGCCTAGTGTTTTTCAGGACTATGGCAATTCCAATATACATTAGGGCGAAAAAAACTTCTCATTTCAATGCAGTTTTGGACTAATTGCAAAATCTAGGGTCCAGAAGGAATTTTCCCCCTAGATCAGACTGGCACAGATAGTTGGGGGGCTTTCCTTCTTCTGTAGTGCGAGGCATGGTTATCTTCAGAGCATATATTAAATCAGTCAGGCTTTGCCATTCCCCCATCTCTCTGACTTTTAGATATGGCATGTTATGGGGTGTTCTTCTGTTTAAGATGCTGTTCCTGGTATCAGCAAGTGAGGGTTTAGTGCTTCTTTTGGGAATTCCTCAGTTAACAATTGTCTATGAATACAGGGGACTGGACTCAATGGCCCAGGGGGCCCTTCCAAGCCTATTTTCTGTAGATAAATAAAGGTGGCATTCTGTTCCTTCCTGGTTTCTTATGTGGCCTTTTTTGATCATCTATATGACATTGTTGGCACATATATACCTAGAGAAATTTTGTTCCTAGGCCTGGTAGTCCTGCATACATGTATGATATTGCATATATATATGCACACACACACACGCTCCTTGTGGATGGGTAGTAGCTGTAGACACCTCAAAGTGGGGTTGGCCAAAACCTAAGTCTACCAAATTGAGACTTAGGAACAGGGGGAAGAAAAGCACCAAGTTTTATAGCTAACTGTCTAGAACATTCCACTAGGAAGGCAAAGAACCTAAGATCTGTGTTCAGTCAAAGGAGGATTGTTTCTCTGACTTCCTAGCACAGCACTTTCATTACACATCAGGTAGTACCCAATAATCTTTTCCAGTGCTTGCTTTTGAAGCTAGCCCCCTGGGCAGCCATGAGCGTTCTATAGGAATGCGTGGGCCAGAAAAAAAGAGTACAAGGCAGAGGCAGTGGCTCAGTGCATGCTCAATAGAACGGTTCTCTCACTTTGTTATCTTCTACATAAATTACAAGTCTACATAATTGTTCACACATTCAGGGCTACACATCCAGGAATATAATTCCTCTATGCTTGTAAATGCTGAAAATACTATTTAAATAACCAAATCTGGACACTTAGATAACCAGAAGGGAATAGAGTGCCACCCACAGTGGCAATGTGCTTCTGCTGGAGATAGACCTACGAATTTCCTGTGAACAGACTTGTTTCACTTTTCTTTTCCTCAAATATAATGGTAATATCAACATTTAATACATATTTATTTTCTTTTGATTAAACATTTGAAACAAAAATAAACTGAATTATCAAGATGAAACAAGTCAGAATTATTGAAACAAAACATGGCTCTTTGTTACCATTTCAACCTTCCCCCCCCCGCCCCAAACATGTTGGATTCTTTGTTAGAACAGAAATGTTGGTTTCTGGCATGCTCCAATTATAAGAAAAAGTGAGCACAAAGTCAAATTTTCCTTTCCTATGCTATGCACCATTTGCCATGTCTTTGTGACCTCAGCCTTAATTTACATTTCCCAAATTGTCAGTCAATCTAGGTCTAAAATTTGTCACCTATTTTTGAAAAACTGCAGTATATTTTTACAGTATCTTTACTTGTATAACCCATGTATATTATACTACAATAAAAAGTAATAAATAATAATTAAGAAAAAACTTAGAATGAAAAAACAGAACAATGCACTTTGTAGATGATACTAAGTAGAAATGTGTTGCAAAACTTAGAAAAAGAGAAAGATAATGCAAAAGAATCTAGAGAGATTTCATAGATAATGCAAACTAAGACTTACTTGGGAAAATAAACTTCAAGGAAAAATTTTTTTTGGTTTTATATACAAAAAAAATGGACAAAAGAATTATTCTTGGAAGCAGTGAAACAGAAAGACATTAAAGAAACAGTGAACAGAAAATTATATGGGAGTTTGAAATCTAATACAGTAGCAAAATGTATAGCTGCAGTTTGGGGCATAATGTCACAAAGCCTGACCAAGAAGATTTCATAGAGTTCTGCACCATAGTACCAGAAGAACATTTATGAACTGGAGGGAATTCACTGAAGAGCAACAGAACAGAACTGATTTCTGAGAAGACACTGAAAGAACTAGATCCGTTTAATCTGGCTAACCTGAACAACGTTTTCAGTTGATACCACCAATACATAAAAGACCTTTCCCAGAAAAGAAAAGCAGCTGTTCCTGATTTCTCTGATAACTAATCTATAGCTATTTCCATCTACTGAAAATCTGTATTAGCCAAGCAAAACGCTTTCCTGGGACTTAACAGGACATAGAAAAGTGTAATAGAAAGGAATATGTTGGAGCAATGAGTGAAACGTAAGGAAAGACACTCTGGAGAGTAGAGCTAGGATCCAGAATGACCTGGATAGACCAGAGAAATGGTCCAGTATCAACCAGATGAAACTCAGAAGGACATCATGCAAAGTCCTGCACTTGGGACAAAATAATTTCATGCACAAATACAGAGTAGGGAATGACTGGCTAGGCTACAGTACTCCAGAGAAGGAGCTGGGTTACTGTGGACATTAAACTCAATAGGAGCCAACAGTGTGTTATTGTTGCAAAAAACACCTGGGCTATATTAGCAGGAGTGTCACTTGCAAATCAAGGGCAGTGATTCTTTTGCTTTACTCAGCACTGGTGAGGTCTTACCTGAAGTAATGTATCCAGTTTTGGGACCCACACTTCAAGAAGGATATGGACAGATTGGAAAGAGTCCAGCAGGGAATGACAAGAATTATTAGCGGCCCATGGAGCATGACTTATAAGGAAAGGCTGGAAGAGCTCTGGTTAATTAGTCTGGAGAAAAGAAGACTGAGGGGGGATTGGATAATAGTGTTCAAAATACCTGAAAGGTGATTATAGAGAAGCTGGCTGGAGATGGGTTTTTCTCTGTAGCTGTAGGGGATACAGCTAGGACCAATGCCCTAAAGCTTCAGCAAACAAAATTTAGGTTGGTGGTTAGGAGGATGGTCAAGCATTTGAATAGGATGCCTGAAAAATTTCAGAAGCCAGTTCAATAGATACTTATCTGGGATGCCTTAGTCAAGGATGATCCCAACTTGTTCACAGGGCTGACCTAGATGACCTTGTGACATTTCTTCCAACCTTACTTTCCTATCTACTACAAAAATCCAATTATTTAAAAATAATAATACTATTTTAGAGCTATTAAAGTATGAAGGTGATTAGGTTAACTTCTGTTTGAGTAACACCTTGTAGCCCTTTTGGGGGACCAAGGCCTCTATTGTTTTAACCACCAAATCCATAAGGTAAACTCTTCTTACCTGTTTCTCCCAGAATCTCTGAATCCTTTAGCAAAAGGGTTTCGGTCAATTTTTAATCTGGTAATCTGCAAAGGAAAATTGAGAATCAGACAATTTATTTTCAGATTTTTATTTGCAGTGCCTCTCCTGCTTCTCTTTATCCAACACCTCATTATTTCCTACTAACTCACTCCACAAACAATGTTAAGGAAAAATCCAGCAGCAACTATAGGGCACAGGTTTTAGAGAGCAGTACCTAGCTCCCCCCCCCACCCCATTATCTAGACAAAACAGCCATAAATCTACACAGAACTTGACTACCCAAAGTCTTCTGGTTTTAAAGACCTATTTATTTCCTTTTAACACAGAAAAATATGGTCTGAGTCAGCACCTGTTAAGAATCTCCCTTCCTACTACATTTTTTTACCTAAATTTGATGCTAGTGAAAGAGGCCAGTGTAGAAGCCCTATCCTACCCATCTCTAAAACTGGTCAGCTGGAGTCCTGGCAAGGTCAACTTCCCTCCATCTGCCTCAGACAACCCCAGAGGGTCCATCTCTAGAAGTGAAATGTTGCAGCTTCAGTTCTCTGATGTCACAGCCAAAAAGGAGACAGCTGAGCTAGATGGCAATCACAGGTCCTTTATATCTATTGGGATCCAGCACATCTGCTGAATAGTGACCTCCAAGCTGGAATTCAGCTTCTAGAAAAGTGGGAGTTATGAACTTAACTTCTGCTAGTCAGGTTTGCAGCTGTTCTGGGACTAGTACCTACAGAAATCTGAATTTTTGAATGTGGAACTGCAGTAGAACCCTTTGGTAGATTTGCTAGCTGGTTAATATAGTTTCCACAGACAAGGTTATTTGGGTAAATCTGTTCTCTTTTATTAGACCAACTCACATAGTTGAAAAAATTCTTCTTTGCAAGCTTTCAGGTAAAAATACCCTTTGTCAGGCAAAAGAAGCATCTACAGTTGGTCTCTGCTTTTCCTGGATGGAGTAGCAAAGCAGCTACAGGCTAGTACGTATGTAAGAAAGTCAGCCAGTTCAAATGTAAATCGAGTTAGTCAGTAGGTGTGGGACGGGGGGGTGGGAATATAGCTGTAGTCAAAGGATGAGACAGGAGGGAGAAGGGTGGGGAAAAGGGAATGAACGTAACTGGTAAAAAGTGGAGAGGTTACCTGGGGAGTCAGATGTCAGGCAGGTTATAGTGTGTCATAAATCCAATGTCTATATTTAGACCACGATTTTTTGTATTAAGTAGATTGATGAAGTGAAGTTCATAGGCTTGTCTGTGAAAGGTGTTTTGCAAATTCCTTTTGAGAATTATTGCTTCCACAGATATTTTCCCCAATACGATGGGGTCTCTAATGCCACTGAAGGATCATTCATGAAGAATCAGGTAGGGTTTAAGATTGTTTTGTAATAAGGGTTTTTCAACCCTCCCCTCCAACCCTACTGAACTCCACTTAGTGGCATTCTGTGCTTAAAGCAGTGCTTCCTAAACTATTCTTCCTCATGACCCCATTTATAGCCCCATTTCCTCAGCATGACCCTATTTCCTCAGTATGGCCCCTCATTCCCTACCCTCATGACCCTATCTGTTAATGTTGTGACTCCATTTGGGGTTGCCACCCACAGTTTGAGAATCACTGACTTGGAGCCATCAGTGCCTCCCCTCACCTGTCCTCTTCCCCCATTCTCAGGAAGGATATACAGCTAAATGATTGCCAATGCAATCATAGGGAAAATAATCACACCCTGTACTGACTTTGGATGCCAAAAACCCCTAATGTGGGCATGACTTTAGTTGCTCTAATTCTCTCCATCTGCCCTCAGCCCAGCGTCTCCCCCTCCTACCACCCTTGCCTATCCCTTGTCTCAGCAGCAGGTGTTCATCTTTTTATATTTTCCCCACCCCATCTTGGAGCCTGTTCACACACTAACTACAAAAGTCGTAAAAGAGCAGTGGTTTTCAACCTTTAATTTGTGCGCACCTAAAAAATTTCAAATGGAGGTGCAGACACTTTGGAAATTCTGAATGGAGGTGCATCCCCCTTTGAACTGTAAGTAAGTGTATTCATATCCTTTTTGACTGATCATAGTCATCTTTTGCAGAACTCTTAGAAATAGTCTGTGTGGACTCTAAGGAGTCCAGGGACTACAGATTGAAAGCTACTGCCTTAGAGGCATGAAGTCATAGGTCTGAAAGGGACTTCCAGAGGTCATCTAATCTAACTCCCTTCCCAAAACAGAATTACCCCTATCAAAACTATCCTATATAAGTTCTTGTCTAACCTATTCCTAAATTTACAGTATTAACCCTGTCAAAAACACCCAAAGCACCCTAACCTGATACAGATAAAGCAGGGGGACAAGGGCTGTCAGTGTCTCATCACTGTCAACTCTGCTTCCAGCTGCATCTTGCAGTCTCGGATAGTCACATCAGGCCTGAGCAGGAGACAGTAGACCACAATCTAAAACCCATGGCAGTCCCAGGCATAAGGAGATTATTTTTTCAGCTCTGCCTCCCAGTGGCTTCTTATTCCTGTCTGCTTGGAGCTGGTCTAAGCAGTTTACTTGTCTCATTCTCATTGCAAAGACCCTGTTTGTGCTTGGCAGTTGTCTAAGGGTAAGAGAACTTGAGTGTGGGAGTGAATGTAAACAGCAATAGCCAATGCCAGCTGTGGGAGCTGCACCTCATACCAGATGAATTACAGCTCCACGGTCCATGAGCAGCCTTGTGTAATTCCTCCTCTATGCTACCTTGGATTAATTTATCAAAGGGTAGGACCTGTGCCTTGAATTCTGCAGTGCCAGACTACAGACCTCCCAAGAACAGGCTGTAATTTCTGGCACCTTTGTTTCTTCTCCCAAGAATCACATGCTCTTGCACTTCTCACCTCAGCTAGAAAATGAAGGAAATGTTCCTAAACATGTCAGGCTCTGCATGAAAGCTCTGGTTTGAGTTCAGGTCTTGGCTGAAGAAAGCTCAAGGAGATGACATAGAGTGGGTTTCTAAATTACTCAATTCCTACCACAAACCTACCCAGAGTCCCTGGCAAATGGCCACGCTTTGTATCCCAACGGCAGAGTGCTGCAAAGGCACAGGGCCACGTGCAGTAGGTGGAGGACTTAAGGGTCAGAGTAACTGCCCTCAGAGGACCTTAGTAGGCAAGATGTGACACAAACCATTACAGAATTTGCAGCCATGAACACCAGATCCAGATCTGCAGGTATGCGTACTTTGTGGCACTGCAAACCTCTTTGCAGCACCACAAACCACATATATTGCATGTTAAACCATGCCCCTCACAGCTAATTTGCAGTGCTCAGGCAAAATTTGCTACTCGGATTTCCCGGTAAAAAAACAACACCCTGCCAAAAGAAGTGGTGCAAAGCACACCAAACTGCTGCGTGCCAGGACAAATGTAGAGATGGAGGAGCAAGCAGCTCAGGGCTGCCTGCTCCCCTGTCTCTGCACTACAGAGCCCCTGCACTAAGACCCCTGTGCCCCAGCCAACCAGGGAGCAACATGTGGAGATGAGAGCAGGCAGAAAGCCCAGGGTTGTCTGCTTCCATGTCTCTGTGCTGCAGAGTCCCCACACTGAGGCATGCTGCACCCTCAGCCAGCCACTCCCTGGCTGGCTGGGGTGCAGTGTGCCTCAAGACAAGGCAGCAGCTCTGGGCTGGCTGCTCCTTTGTCTGCATGCCTCACTGCAAGGGTTCCACTGCAGAGCCCCCACAGAGAAGCTGGCTGGGGAGCAGCATGCCCCAAATCTGGGGCTCTGCATGCCTCAGCACTTATTCTGTAATTGTTTTCAGGCTTTCTTTTCCCTTCCTTTGATTTCCCAACATGTACAATTTTCAGATGGTTAGGTAACATGATGGGATTATAAACTCTCCACAAAAGAGAAAGTATCCTTTCAGTGGCCCAGAAAGTTTAGTGCTACTGCTTGAAAGTGTTAGAATCATTAATACAAGAATATTTTGTATTATATTGAGATGGAGTTGTCACTTATTGCAAGGTTTTTTATTTTTCTTGAAGATTTAATTTGTCATTGAGTTTATGATACTGATGTTTACATGTGGAAATGTCCAAGCAAAGTAATATTTTTGCCTTTGTCTTGCCTTGATTTTAAACCCTCTCTCCTTCAGTCAGTGGAAACAAATTGCAGAACAGATTTTCTGTTCTAGAGAAGACACTATCAAGTTTTTCCTTTTCAAGCTAGTTTCTGTTGCCATTCCAGTTTATGACACTAACTTCTTGTGTACCATTGGACAACCATGCTGTCAGTGCCTTGCATGGGAGCTTGCTCTTGCATCTTGCCTCAGCTATCTAAGATAAACGGATGATCATTCACCTTAACAACAATGTTTTGAACCCACAGAACCCTCCAGCAGTGCAGGCAGCTGGGGGAGCCTGGTGAAAAGGGGACTGGGAGATGGAAGCATACACAAATTCCTGACAGGGAGGGAGACTGGGCCCCTAGTGTAAGGGGAGGTATAATGGGGTATATACAGAGCCCCTTGTAAAAGCACAGAATGAGGATGGGAAGGGACAAACAGAGGCCCTGACATGAACAAAGGGAAAATGGGGGGTGCACACCAAGCTTCTGGCATGGGGAGAAGCTGCAAGGAAATCCTAAAATAGAAGGTGGCAACATGGGGCTAGTGAAAGAGAGGAAGAAATGCAAGGAGCATGAGGTGAGCTCAGTCTACAGAAGCAGTAGTGTGTGCAGCCCCATGGTTACAAGAAAAGAACCTCTCATTGTCTATAGGCCATGGAAGGCAAAAATGTAATGCAGCCCTTCCTCCATGGGGGTTTTGGGGTCATATCTATGTGATGATACATTTTCCTTTGGTTATACTCTCAGCTGCTTGCCTTCCCCTTCTCTTCCCTTTTTGTATCTAGAAAATTATTTCCTTTTACCCATCTTTCAGGGGATAGTTCTTCCTAATCATTTATAATCATTTCCCAGAATGATCATTTACTCAGCTGAAGAAACACAGCTGAGTGTGTGTTGGGGAGCAGGGGTTGGGGAGCTACAATGCTGTCTTTTCCTTCCTGGTCTTTATTAAAGAGGCCATCCTTAATGCACTGCCCGACACCAACATCCTGAGGGATAGCCAGCACAGGTTTGTTGCGGGTAGGTCTTGCTTGACCAATCTCATTTCCT